>NC_091331.1:17892890-18082946 GCF_038502225.1 Cherax quadricarinatus | reverse complement strand
TGACTTCATGCAAATAAAACTCACCTCTCACCCTATATTAAGACTACAAATATTTTAAGGTAATTAATGAGTGTACTATACGTATATGCATTTTATCGCTCTAGGGAGATTAATGTCGTAGTAGGTATAAGTGGTCAGGAAGGATGCCATACCTCCCACACGACTTTCTACAAATAAATACTTTTCACCTCTTACCCTACATTAAGACCATTAAGACTACAAATATTTTAAGGTAAGTAATGCATGTACTGTATAGGCATTCTATTGCTCTAGGGAGCTTTAAGCATCGTAGTATAGTATGTGTGGGTGGGGTGTCCAGGAGGGCTACCGCACCCGACTTCTTAGAGTAAATACTTCTCACCTTTTGCCCTACATTAAGACTACAAATATTTTGAGGTAAATAATGAGTACACTGTGTGTGTATTTTACTTTTTAATGCCTAATTTTATTGCTAACTTAATATATGTTAGTGTAAACTTGTTATCTGGTACGTATTTATATGCATTTATAAATGGAAAAAAAATGGAGTTCTGCTTTCCGGCAGTAGCCTGGAACCTAACCTGCCAAATAAGTGAGGCCCTACTGTATAATATAGTGTGAATTTGTCATTACTAATGTTGCTTGTCTTTTGTAGATAATCTGTTTTGAAATATGCTTAGCATTTTTAGATTTTTTTTTTTTAAGACCGTTTTTGTAACTCCTTCCTTTTATCTTATAAATACTTTTGTATATCTTTCATTCACTGTTTCCTTAATTAGTTTTTTATAACTTGCATTTGCTCCGTTCATCACTTTATTTGCTTGCTCACATGTTTGTTATAATAAAATTATTAGTAATACTGTTTTTTTTTTTTTTGTGTGTACACAAACAGTTCAAGCTAATCTCTCAAGCATATGAGGTGTTGAGCAATGATGAGAAGAGAAAAATTTATGATCAGGGAGGTGAGCAGGCACTTAAGGAAGGTGGTTCAGGAGGCGGGACCTTCACGTCGCCAATGGACATCTTTGACATGTTTTTTGGAGGAGGCATGAGACGAAGCCGTGAAAAGAAGTAAATACTGCCTGACTTTTTTTTTTATTATGAATTCACATTGTTTAATGTTGGGATGTAATTTATATTCAGAAATTTGTGATGAAACTGGTCAGTTTGTTTTGCAGGTAAATAACTGGTGTGAAATAATTTCGTTAAGTCTAGTCTAGTATAATCCCTTATGATAGGCACGAACAGTACTAATGCTGACATGTAGATCAAAGTACTGTACTGTATGTATTTAGCAGTAGGGCAAGAATATATTTATCACTAAAAATAATGATTCACTTATCCAATAGGACAAGAAAGTTAAAAATGATATACATATATATCCATATTATTTGGAGAAGCCTTTCAAAGAACATGTTAGGGAAAATGAAAATTATGAAAGGTTGGCCAGGCTATATTAGTATGAATTAGCTTAAGGTTTTTGTGACTTTATAACTTAACACTCTGTTGTAGGGCTTAAGATTCTGAATAGTTCGGTAAAATAAAAGACCTTACCCAAGCTCGTAACTTGTCTTTGTTTAAATTTAGGAATATCAAGATCTTGTGTAGCAGCCATTTTAATGCACTCTATTGGCTTTTCATATCAGATGCTGTGTATACAGATGTGAATAACATTGCACAAAATATTTCAGGCTAGGTTCAGTATAATGAAAATTACATTCTTTTATAAAAACTTGCAAATTAATTTTAAAATATAAAATGTAGTTTAAAGTATCTACAGGAGGGCCCTGCTTTATGATGATTTGCTAATATGGACATATCAAATTACAACCAAAGATTTGTTTATACGGGTCCCTGATTTGCTATTATGATGTTTGTATACCACTGTTTGTTTACGTCCTTCGTGAGCTCCGAATCTATCGGTTGTGTTTTAAAGTTATTGTGTATTTTATGTACACAGTGGAACCCCGGATTTCGTCCAGTGCCGATATCGTACAGTTCGGATTTCGACCACTTTTTTGGGTGAAATTTTACCCTAGGTTCCGTACCTCCGCTTGGAAATTGTCTGTATCAGACGAGTCCGCCCACCCAGGATGCAACCGCTCACACGTATGTGACTCGGTCTGCCTCTGTCACTTGTTCAGTGAGCAATACTCAGTGCGGTCATCTGAAACATTGGTGGTAGAGATGGTGGTAGTGGTAGTGATGGTGGTAGAGGGTGGTAGTGTCACTGATACTTGTGTAGTATATGTAGATATTCCCAACTATGTTATACATAGGCTCCCTGACTAACTGTATAGGCTCCGTGGCTAGCCCATCACATGTGAGCTACTAGCCAGAGGCATCTCTGTTCCCGCTAGGCTAGACTGGACAAGGCAAGGCTCCTGGGCTTCCCCTCAAGACTCTTATTATATGTTACCAAACCATCGAAGTGTGTATTCCTTTTCATCCGACATCTCCTTGAACACCCACCCAACAGTAGTGATGGTGGTGGCGATTCACACTGGTAGTGATGGTGGTAAAAGGTGGTAGTGATGGCAAACAATCGAAGATGTTGAGAAGTTGTTGGTGTGGATCAATGAGAAACAGTTAGCGGGAGATAGTGTTGTGGAGGTGGTAATTTGCGAAAAGGCAAGGCAGTTGCATGCGGATCTCATAAAGAATGTGTCAGCAAGAGTCTTCAATAAAGGTAAGTGATTTAAATGTTCATTTATCCATTAAAATTAGTGCTTTATATTTCTCATTGTTTTCTGTATGTAAAACTGTAGTTATTCTCTATAAAATGTATTTTTTGTTAATATTTTTGGGTATCTGGAATAGATTAATTGGATTTACATTTTTTCTTATTGGAAATAT
Organism: Cherax quadricarinatus; assembly: GCF_038502225.1. Lineage (NCBI taxonomy): Eukaryota > Metazoa > Arthropoda > Malacostraca > Decapoda > Parastacidae > Cherax > Cherax quadricarinatus. Next base: position 18,080,111 of record NC_091331.1, on the reverse strand, counting down.
CACTTCGGATTTCGACCAACCTTCTGGAATGGATTAAGGATGAAAACCGGGGTTCCACTGTATATTTCAATAATTGTCCTTGTATGTGCTTGTACCTAAGCAAACTTAGTGTGCTGGCATGCAGGTACACATTAAAATCACATTGTGTCTTTTTATTATTATTATTATTATTATTATTATTATTATTATTAACACACTGGCCGATTCCCACCAAGGCAAGGTGGCCCGAAAAAGAAAAACTTTCGCCATCATTCATTCCATCACTGTCTTGCCAGAAGGGTGCTTTACACACAGTGTGTCTTGTTAGTGTAAATAGTAGGGTGTTGGGGAGAGGGATGGGATTAAATTATGGGGAATCAAATACAAAATGGGAATTGACAGTTAATTTTTGCTGATGATACTGTGCTTTTGGGAGATTCTAAAGAGAAGTTGCAAAGGTTAGCGGACGAGTTTGGGAGGGTGTGTAAAGAAAGTTGAAAGTGAAGAGAGCTAAGAGTAAAGTGATGAGGGTATCAAACAAGTTAAAGAAAAAATGAATATCATTGGAGGGAGAGGGAGTATGGAAGCAGTGAATATGTTCAGATATGAAGAGAAGTTGCAGAGATTGGTGGATGAATTTGGTAGGGTGTGCAAAAGAAGAAAATTAAAGGTGAATACAGGAAAGAGTAAGGTTATGAGGATAACAAAAAGATTAGGTGATGAAAGATTGAATATCAGATTGGAGGGAGAGAGTATGGAGGAGGTGAACGTATTCAGATATTTGGGAGTGGACGTGTCAGCGGATGGGTCTATGAAAGATGAGGTGAATCATAGAATTGATGAGGGAAAAAGAGTGAGTGGTGCACTTAGGAGTCTGTGGAGACAAAGAACTTTGTCCTTGGAGGCAAAGAGGGGAATGTATGAGAGTATAGTTTTACCAACGCTCTTATATGGGTGTGAAGCGTGGGTGATGAATGTTGCAGCGAGGAGAAGGCTGGAGGCAGTGGAGATGTCATGTCTGAGGGCAATGTGTGGTGTGAATATAATGCAGAGAATTCGTAGTTTGGAAGTTAGGAGGAGGTGCGGGATTACCAAAACTGTTGTCCAGAGGGCTGAGGAAGGGTTGTTGAGGTGGTTCGGACATGTAGAGAGAATGGAGCGAAACAGAATGACTTCAAGAGTGTATCAGTCTGTAGTGGAAGGAAGGCGGGGTAGGGGTCGGCCTAGGAAGGGTTGGAGGGAGGGGGTAAAGGAGGTTTTGTGTGCGAGGGGCTTGGACTTCCAGCAGGCATGCGTGAGCGTGTTTGATAGGAGTGAATGGAGACAAATGGTTTTTAATACTTGACGTGCTGTTGGAGTGTGAGCAAAGTAACATTTATGAAGGGATTCAGGGAAACCGGCAGGCCGGACTTGAGTCCTGGAGATGGGAAGTACAGTGCCTGCACTCTGAAGGAGGGGTGTTAATGTTGCAGTTTAAAAACTGTAGTGTAAAGCACCCTTCTGGCAAGACAGTGATGGAGTGAATGATGGTGAAAGTTTTTCTTTTTCGGGCCACCCTGCCTTGGTGGGAATCGGCCAGTGTGATAATAAAATAATAAAAATAATATAAAAAATTTGGGGATAGAATTGTCATCAGATGGGTTTATGAAGGACTAAAAAAAACCATAGAATTGATGAAGGAAAAAGGGTGGGTGGTGCATTGAGGTATCTGAAGACAAAGAAAGGAATATATGAGAGTATAGCAGTACCAACACTTAAATAAGTATGAAGCATGGGTTGTAAATTCTGCAGCAAGGAGGAGGATGGAGGCAGTGGACATGCATCTAAGGGCTGTGTGTGGTGTAAATATGCAGAGAATTCGGTGTGGAAATTAAGAGGAAGTGTGGAGTTACTAAAAATATTATTCAGAGGGCTGCAGAGGTGTTGTTAAGGTGGTTTGGTCATTTAGAGAGGATGGAGCAAATTAGGATGACTTGGAGGGTGTATAAATTTGTAGTGGAGGGAAGGAGAGGTAGGGATCATCCTAGGGAAGGATGGAGGGAGGTGGTAAAAGGTTTTGTGTGCAAGTGGCTTGGACATACAGCAGGCATGTATGAGTGTGTTGCCTAGGAGTGAATGGAGACTAATGATTGTTGGGGCCTGACAAGCTGTTGGAGTGTAAGCAGGGTAATATTTTGTAAAGGGATTCAGGGAAACTAGTTAGCTGAATGTGAATCCTGGAGGTGGGAAGTACAATGCCTGCACTTTAAAGGAGGGGTTTGAGATAGTGGCTGTTTGGAGTGATGTCTAAACTGTCGTATCTGGGCACCTCTGCAAAGACGGTGATTGTGTGAATGATGGTGAAAGTGTTTCTTTTTTGAGTCACCCTACCTCGGTGGCAGACAGCCGATATGTTGAAAAAAATATATTAAAAAGTTCGAGTGGATTTGTTTCAAAGTTGCTTATTGAACTTTTCATTACCAGATAATAGGTTTGGTGCCTCTCATCATCGAGCCACTAGTTTACATATACTAAATTAGTTTCAGAATTATCCATGAACTTTACACAATTTAGACTAATTAATCTATTAATCCTGATTTGGGTGGATCTTGGCATGAATACCAGTGTATTGTGAGTTTGCTTGGGATTAGGTAAAGGTGCTTAGTGTGTAGTATTTGCAGCAGATGTGTATGCTGTTATAATTTTTTTTCCCTCTATCGGAAATGTAAGCCTTGGATTATCTTAACTTCAGGAAGTAGAAGCCAGAGAGTTTTTCAAGCATTTTGTTATTTGAAACCAGTCATTTAAATGACACAAGTTTCCTTTCTTGGTACTAGTGCTTTGTTCCCACTGAGCACAGTATGAAACATTTTAAAATATGAATAGATTTTGGTGTATGGTTTTACAAACCACAAACTGTGCTACCTCCGTGTGTCTAGTTTTGACTAGTCAGGTTAGCCAGACATGACCTGAGAATAATAAAAAGGAAATTGACTTTCTCAGTAGAAAGTGGGAAGCCAACTGAGCAAATAGTAGGGAAGTCGAAATACTGGTGGCTGAAGGTAATTTTGACTCCACCTTCTCATGTACTAAATGGGCTTTCTTCTCTCCCAGACTCTCTACTCCTGGTAACTCTCCTGTCCTCTGCCTTCCCTACATTTCCGGTATTTCTGATCTCAACAACTCTTTCTGTTCCTTAGGCATCAAACTTACTTTTCGCCAGACTAACACTTCACATTAATCTAGTTCATACCTCTCTTAATAGATGCTCCAGGTGTCTACTGTTTCTTGTTCCTCCTGTCCTCTTCAGTACTTTGGAGAAACTGGCCGATCTCTTTCTGACAGACTTAGGGAGCACAAAAGTAGTGTTAGGCTTGCCGACAACAACAGTGCTCTTTTCCGTCACGTCAGAGATCACGGTCGTCCTATTGACTGGTCTTCTGCTAAAACTGTGTCGTACTTATAATTTTCACAGTTGCCGTTTGGTTGAATCTTCCTCTATACACAACTTTCCTTGTATAAATCTTAGTCCTGGCTTTGTCTCTGTATATGCCTCCCTTTCCCATTACATTGTAAAATTTTCCAAACTTCAGAACACCTGTGACTTAACCAGATTCTTTCTTTCCCTTCTCCCTCTTCCCCCTTCCTCCTTCCTCTTTCCTCTTTCTCCTTTGGGTTTTCTTTCTTCTGCCTTGAGTATTTATCCTTTAGTATTATTCCTCCTCCCCCCTTCTGTGTTCTTGCTCCTATCCTCTGTGAGCCCCTAGCTCCCTTGCAGTGTTCCTATTTTTTTTTTTTTTTATTTTACTACTGCTGCCGCTGCCGCCGCCGCTGCTGCTTCCACCACCACCACCTCTCTTGTTCCTGTCAATGTCTGCTGGCCTCTGTATACTCCCTCCTCCTCTTCTTTTTGTTAGTGTGACTTCGTAAATCGTCCAAGTCGGACCAAAATGTCGTCGTAAAGCTCCTCTCTTCTATGTGCAAGTTATTTGTGTATTGTTCCAGTCACAGTATTGTGCCTTTTTTCATCAGTGAATATATTCTTGGCTTGTTGTGATAGGGATAGTAAGAAATGCATTGCTTGCTCAAAATTACATTTCACTGTTTATTTTGCTTAATCTATGTCAGCCCTATTTGATTTTTATGTATAAATTTATAATTTTTCTTATTTCACCTTATTTTTTGTAAACAGGGTGAAAGATGTAATCCATCAGATGAATGTGACCCTAGAGGAGTTGTATAATGGTGCTGTGAGAAAGCTTGCACTACAGAAACATGTAATCTGCAGCAAATGTGAAGGTCAGGGTGGCAAGAAACCCCCAGAGAAGTGTCCAAGTTGTAGAGGAACAGGCATGCAGGTTTGTTAATGATTAATGCATATAATGCTCTGAATGTGTTTTAGAACATCATCTTACATGGTAGTTTCACTGTAAGATGGGTTATATAAACATTATATTTAAATAGTTTACTTTGTTTCACATGTATAGTCATATTTGATAAATCTCTTAAGTTTCTTGCTATTTTTAATTCTTTAACCAGTTTAGTGATATTGAAACAAGACAGATGATGAAAAGATTACACTTAGGGTTTTATGGTAGGAGATACGTTAGGTTTGGCTGTCTCTGTCTCCTTCTGTCTGTCTGTGTATCTATCTGTCTACCTGTGTCTCTATCTCACAGGTACAAATAAATAGTTATACATAGTGTAAATTACCTAGGATAGCCCAAAAATCCAAAGTGCTATACTATGCTTGTTGATATAAGGCATAATAAGCATGACTCGCAAGAAACACATTTTCACTGGGTCAGGAATCAGACGTGATGACTCTGCATCGTGTGTAATACCTGTTGGTTCATGAGTGACTGAGACAGAGAGACAAGTAGAGAGACAGGAAGACAGAAACACAGGCAAACAGAAAACGCAGACAAGCAGAGACGGAGATAAACAGAGCTAGACACAGATACAGACAAATAGACAGAAACATATAGGCAGATACAGACGAGTTTGGGAGTGTGTGTAAAGGTAGAAAGTTGAAAGTGAACATAGATAAGAGTAAGGTGATGAGGGTATCAAATGATTTAGATAAAAAAAAAAAATTGGATATCAAATTGGAGAGTAGGAGTATGGAAGAAGTGAATGTTTCAGATATTTGGGAGTTGACGTGTCGGCGGATGGATTTATGAAGGATGAGGTTAATCATAGAATTGATGAAGGAAAAAAGGTGAGGGGTGCGTTGAGGTATATGTGGAGACAAAAATGTTATCTATGGAGGCAAGGAAGGGAATGTATGAAAGTAGAGTAGTACCAACACTCTTATATGGGTGTGAAGCTTGGGTTGTAAATGCTGCAGCAAGGAGATGGTTGGAGGCAGTGGAGACGTCCTGTCTAAGGGCAATGTGTGGTTTAAATATTATGCAGAAAATTCAGAATGTGGAAATTAGAAGGTGTAGAGTTAATAAAAGTAGTAGTCAGAGGGCTGAAGAGCGGTTGTCGAGGTGGTTTGGTCATTTAGAGAGAATGGATCAAAGTAGAATGACATGGAGAGCTTATAAATCTGTAGGGGAAGGAAGGCAGGGAAGGGGTCGTCCTTGAAAAGGTTGTAGGGAGGGGGTAAAGGAGGTTTTGTGGGCGAGGGGCTTGGACTTCCAGCAAGCGTGCGTGAGCATGTTAGGAGTGAATGGAGACGAATGGTATTTGGGACCTGATGAGCTGTTGGAGTGTGAGCAGGGTAATATTTAGTGAAGGGATTCAGGGAAACCGGTTATTTTTATATAGCTGGACTTGAGTCCTGGAAATGGGAAGTACAATGCCTGCACTCTAAAGGAAGGGTTCGGGATATTGGCAGTTTGGAGGGATATGTTGTGTATCTTTATACGTATATGCTTTTAAGCTGTTGTATTCTGAGCACCTCTGCAAAAACAGTGATTATGTGTGAGTGAGGTGAAAGTGTTGAATGATGAAAGTATTTTCTTTTTGGGGATTTTCTTTCTTTCTTGGGTCACCCTGCCTCGGTGGGAGACGGCTGACTTGTTAAAAAAAAAAAAACGCGTTTGTGTAACAGTGAAAAATAAAGCCATGGCAGTGCACAATCATCAAATGTTACTCCACTGCTGCACTGTCAACAATGGAGTGACGCTCTTCTTACACCGTGCTTCAAGGAGTTTCATATACAGTGGTCCCTCGTTTTTCGTAATTAATCCGTTCCTGGAGCCGTTACTATAAACGAAATTTATGATTTGCGAATCAATTTTCCCCATAAGAAATAATGTAAATACAATTAATCCGTTCCTGACACCCAGAAGTATTAAAACAAAAAAAATTTTTACATGAAATATACATATAGTACATAAACAATACAATGGGAAATGATGAATGAAACATTAACAGCATAACACTTACCTTTATTGGAGATTCTTCTTAGTATATGGGAGACTGGAGGAGGAGAGAGATTGGATTGTTTACAGTTTGGAAGGGGAATCCCCTTCCAGCAACACCTCAGGTACCAATTGCTTCTCTGGGGTTGCTTCTCTTCTCTGTTTCTTTATGCCACTAGGACCACCTTGAGAGTCACTCTAGTCCTGTCTCGCAAAGTAACTGTGGAGAGAGAGCTCTGTTTCTGGCATCTCTTTAACACTTCCCGAAAATGGCCCAAGACTTTGTCACTGTACATGTTTCTCACCTTTACCACAGGCTTGGCACTAGGAGCTTTCTTTGGAGCCATGGTAGCTTATTTAGTAATTACAAGCACTAGAATGAGTGGAATATTATGAAATATTTCGTAGGAGCACTTGAGGGGACCTTCACTCACTGGTAAACAATGCCAGACTGGCTGGGTAGGGAGGCCACCCCGGCTCACACCGTGCGTACGCGTCCAGGACGAACTACTATTCGCGAGTCAACCTATGAAAAGCGAGTCCATGTTTATACGAAAATACCCCTATGATTGGCGAAATTTACGATTGCCGAGAACTACGAAAAGCGAGGGACCACTGTGTAATCCAGCATTTCTAAAACATTGCTGGGACCTGGCAAAAAGTCATTTCTTATTTATAAATGCCTTTTTCTTATTTAAAAAAACATAACAGAAAAATTGGGGTGGTTTTTTGGGGGCTGGAACTGATTAATGGCATTTAAATGAATTTCAGTGAGGAATATTGATTTGATATACAAGCAAATTGAGTTACAAGCTCGGTCAAGGAACGAATTAAAATCGTCAAGGTACCACTGTATTAAAATATTCAAGGTGTAATACTCGTCAAATCGTGGAAATAAAATAAACCCTTGATATTATGCGCTAATAGGGAAAGGGTAGTTGTCAGTGTCTGTTATATCAGAATAATACTCAACCTACATGCAAGGGACGGCTAGAATGTTGAAAAAAAAAAAAAAAGTTTGAGGGAATATTCTGGATTATATAAACATAACGTAATTGTAGTAGGTTGGTAGACAGCAACCACCCAGGGAGGTACTACTGTCCTGCGAAGTTAGTGTAAAAACAAAAGCCTGTAATTCTTTTACGTGATGGTAGGATTGCTGGTGTCTTTTTTTCTGTCTCGTAAATGTGCAAGATTTTAGGTACATCTTGCTACTTCTACTTAAACTTAGGTCACTGCACATACATGTACACATTGAAGTATACATACTCATCTGAGTTTTCTTTGATTTTATCTTAATAGTTCTTGTTCTTATTGCTTGTCCTTTTGTGTCCTTTTATGCCAGGAACAGTGGGCTAGTAACCCCTTTTCCTGTATAGCCTACTAAAAAGAAAGAGAAGAAAACCGTCAAAGTGGGATGTTTGAATGTGCGTGGATGTTGTGCGAATGATAAGAAAGAGACGATTGTGAATGTTATGAATGAGAAGCTGGATGTCCTGGCTTTAAGTGAAAAAGCTGAAGGGGGTGGGAGAGTTTCACTGGGGAGAAATAAATGGGATTAGGTCAGGGTTTTAAATAGAGCTAAAGGAGTAGCAATAATGTTGAAGGATAAGTTATGGCAGGAAAAGAGGGAATATCAATGTATAAATTCAAGGATTCTGTGGAGTAAAATAAGGGTTGGATGTGAAAAGTGGGTTATAGTAAGCATTTATACACCTGGAGAAAAGAAAAGTGTAGAGAGAGATTTTGGGAAATTTTGCATGAGTGCATGGGGAGTTTTGAACCAAGTGTGAGAGTACTTGTGGTTGTGGATTTCAATGTTAAAGTGGGTAAAAATGTGGAGGGAGTAGTAGGTAAATTTTGGGTGCTAGGGGTAAATTAAAATGGGGAGTCTTTAATTGAGCTATGTGTAGAAAGAGGTTTGGTAATAAGTAATACATATTTTATGAAAAAGAGGATAAGTATACAAGGTATGATATAGCACGTAATGAAAGTAGTTTGTTAGATTATGTATTGGTGGCTAAAAGGTTCATGGGTAGGCTTCAGGATGTACATACTTATAGAGGGGCAACTGATATATTGGATCATTATTTAGTTGTAGCTACAGTTAGAGTAAGAGGTAGATTGGCCAAAAGGAAAATGGCAACAAGAAATAAGATAGAGGTGAAAGTGTATGAAGTAAGGGAGGAAGAGGTTAGAGTGAGATGTAAGCAAATGATAAATTAGACACATGTGCATATCTACATTTTTATTATTTTTTATTATCACACTGGTGGCCTGGTGGTTAACGCTCTCGCTTCACACGGTGAGGGCCTGGGTTCGATTCCCAGCCAGAGTAGAAACATTGGACGTGTTTCTTTCCACCTGTTGTCTATGTTCCCCATCAGTAAAATGGGTACCTGGGTATTAGTCGACTGGTGTGGGTCGCATCCTGGGACACTGACCTAAGGAGGCCTGGTCACAGACCGGGCCGCGGGGGCGTTGACCCCCGGAACTCTCTCCAGATCCAGATAAACTGGCCGATTCCCACCAAGGCAGGGTGGCCCAAAAGAGAAAAACTTTCACCATCATTCACTCCATCACTGTCTTGCCAGAAGGGAGCGTTACTCTACAGTTTTTAAACTGCAACATTAACACCCCTCCTTCAGAGTGCAGGCACTGTACTTCCCATCTCCAGGACTCAAGTCCGGCCTGCCGGTTTCCCTGAACCCCTTCATAAATGTTACTTTGCTCACACTCCAACAGCACGTCAAGTATTAAAAACCATTTGTCTCCATTCACTCCTATCAAACACGCTCACGCGTGCCTGCTGGAAGTCCAAGCCCCTCGCACACAAAACCTCCTTTACCCCCTCCCTCCAACCTTTCCTAGGCTGACCCCTACCCCGCCTTCCTTCCACGACAGACTGATACACTCTTGAAGTCACTCTGTTTCGCTCCATTCTCTCTACATGTCCGAACCACCTCAACAACCCTTCCTCAGCCCTCTGGACAACAGTTTTGGTAATCCCGCACCTCCTCCTAACTTCCAAACTATGAATTCTCTGCATTATATTCACACCACACATTGCCCTCAGACATGACATCTCCACTGCCTCCAGCCTTCTCCTTGCTGCAACATTCATCACCCATGCTTCACACCCATATAAGAGCGTCGGTAAAACTATACTCTCATACATTCCCCTCTTTGCCTCCAAGAACAAAGTTCTTTGTCTCCACAGACTCCTAAGTGCACCACTCACCCTTTTTCCCTCATCATTCTATGATTCACCTCATCTTTCATAGACCCATCCGCTGACACGTCCACTTCCAAATATCTGAATACATTCACCTCCTCCATACTCTCTCCCTCCAATCTGATATCCAATCTTTCATCACCTAATCTTTTTGTTATCCTCATAACCTTACTCTTTCCTGTATTCACTTTTAATTTTCTTCTTTTGCACACCCTACCAAATTCATCCACCAATCTCTGCAACTTCTCTTCAGAATCTCCCAAGAGCACAGTGTCATCAGCAAAGAGCAACTGTGACAACTCCCACTTTGTGTGATTCTTTATCTTTTAACTCCACGCCTCTTGCCAAGACCCTCGCATTTACTTCTCTACAACCCCATCTATAAATATATTAAACAACCACGGTGACATCACACATCCTTGTCTAAGGCCTACTTTTACTGGGAAATAATTTCCCTCTTTCCTACATACTCTAACTTGAGCCTCACTCTCCTCGTAAAAACTCTTCACTGCTTTCAGTAACCTACCTCCTACACCATACACCTGCAACATCTGCCACATTGCCCCCCCTATCCACCCTGTCATACACCTTTTCCAAATCCATAAATGCCACAAAGACCTCTTTAGCCTTATCTAAATACTGTTCACTTATATGTTTCACTGGAAACACCTGGTCCACACACCCCCTACCTTTCCTAAAGCCTCCTTGTTCATCTGCTATCCTATTCTCCGTCTTACTCTTAATTCTTTCAATAATAACTCTACCATACACTTTACCAGGTATACTCAACAGACTTATCCCCCTATAATTTTTGCACTCTCTTTTGTCCCCTTTGCCTTTATACAAAGGAACTATGCATGCTTTCTGCCAATCCCTAGGTACCTTACCCTCTTTCATACATTTATTAAATAATTGCACCAACCACTCCAAAACTATATCCCCACCTGCCTTTAACATTTCTATCTTTATCCCATCAATCCCGGCTGCCTTACCCCCTTTCATTTTACCTACTGCCTCACGAACTTCCGCACTCACAACTGGCTCTTCCTCACTCCTACAAGAAGTTATTCCTCCTTGCCCTATACACGAAATCACAGCTTCCCTATCTTCATCAACATTTAACAATTCCTCAAATATTCCCTCCATCTTCCCAATACCTCTAACTCTCCATTTAATAACTCTCCTCTCTTATTTTTAACTGACAAATCCATTTGTTCTCTAGGCTTCCTTAACTTGTTAATCTCACTCCAAAACTTTTTCTTGTTATCAACAAATTTTGTTAAAAATATCTCACCCACTCTCTCATTTGCTCTCTTTTTACATTGCTTCACCACTCTCTTAACCTCTCTCTTTTTCTCCATATACTCTTCCCTCCTTGCATCACTTCTACTTTGTAAAAACTTCTCATATGCTAACTTTTTCTCCCTTACTACTCTCTTTACATCATCATTTACATATAAGCAACTATTGCCAGAAAGGTGGGCTAGTGCAAGTATGAGTAGTGGTAGGGTTGAAGAGCGTTGGAATGATTTTAAAAATGCAGTATTAGAATGTGGGGCAGAAGTTTGTGGCTATAGGAGGGTGGGTGCAGGAGGAAAGAGGAGTGATTGGTGGAATGCTGAAGTAAAGGGTGTGATAAAAGAGAAAAAGGTAGCTTAGGAGTGGTTTTTACAAAGCAGAAGTGTTTTAAGAAGAGCAGAATATATGGAGAGTAAAAGAAATGTGAAAAGAGTGGTGAGAGAGTGCAAAAGGAGAGCAGATGATAGTGGGAGAGGCACTGTCAAGAAATTTTGGAGTGAGATAAACAAGTTAAGAAAGCATAGGGAATGAATGGATTTGTCAGTTAAAAACAGAGTACGGGAGTTAGTAGATGGGGAGCTGGAGATATTGGGTAGATGGGGGGGGAATATTTTGAGGAACTTTTAAATGTCTAAGTAAGGGAGGCAGTAATTTCATGCACTGGTCAGGGAGGTAAAACATCTTTTAGGAGTGAAGAAGAGCAGGATGTGATTGTGGGGTAGGTGCGTGAGGCATTACGTAGAATGAAAGGGGGTAAAGCAGCTGGAACTGATGGGATCATGACAGAAATGTTCAAAGCATGGGGGGATAGTGTTGGAGTGGTTGGTATTTTTGTTTAATAAATGTATGAAAGAGGGGAAGGTACCTAGGAATTGGCAGAGAGCTTGTATAGTTCCTTTATATAAAGGGAAGGGGAATAAGAGATTGTAAAAATTATGGGGGAATAAGTTTACGGAGTACACCAGGGAAAGTGTACGGTAGGGTTACGATTGAAAGAATTAGAGGTAAGATAGAGAGTAGGATTTCTGATGAGCAAGGAGGCATATATGTGAACAATATTTAGATAAAGGAAGGGAAGTTTTCATTGCATTTATAGGCATATGATAGTGGATAGGGGAGCAATTTTGCAGATGTTGCAAGTACAGTGGACCCTCGCCTAACGCAATTAATCCGTTCCTGAGAGCTCAACATTAGGCGAAATTATCGTTAGGCGAATTAATTTTCCCCATAAGAAATAATGGAAATCAAATTAATCCGTTCCTGACACCCCAAAGTATGAACAAAAAAATTTTTTTACCACATGAAATATTAATTTTAATACACACAAATTGAAGAGGACATGCACAGTTACATGACACTTATCTTTATTGAAGATCTGGTGATTGATGGGATGGGAGGAGGGGAGAGTGTTGGTGTTAATGTTTAGAAGGGGAATCCCCTTCCATTAGGACTTGAGGTGTCAAGTCCTTTTCCGGGGTTACTTCCCTTCTTCTTTTAATGCCAATAGGACCAGCTTGAGTCACTGGACCTCTGTCGCACAACATATCTGTCCATAGAGACCTGTACCTCCTGTTTCTTTATGCCATTCCTAAAGTGTTTCACAACATTGTCAGAGTAATAGTCACCAGCACAGCTTGCAATTGCTGTGTGAGGGTGATTTTCATCAAAAAAGGTTTGCACTTTAAGCCACATTGCACACATTTCCTTAATCTTTGAAGTAGGCAACTTCCTCAATTTCTCTATCCCCTCCTCCAGAGCAGTTTCCTCAGGTGTGGCCTCTTGCTGTTGAAGATGATCTAGCAGCTCATCAGTGGTTAGTTCTTCATTGTCCTCCTCCACCAACTCTTCCACATCCTCCCCACTAACCTCCAACCCCAAGGACTTCCCCAATGCCACAATGGATTCCTCAACTGGCATAGGATTCCCAGGGTTAGCCTCAAACCCTTCAAAATCCCTTTTGTCTCCACATTCTGGCCACAGTTTCTTCCAAGCAGAGTTCAAGGTCCTCTTAGTCACTTCCTCCCAAGCCTTACCTATAATGTTTACACAATTGAGGATGCTAAAGTGATCTCTCCAAAACTCTCTTAGTCAATTGAGTTTCTGATGTCACTACAAAGTACCTTTCAAACATAGCTTTTGTGTACAGTTTCTTGAAGTTGGAAATGACCTGCTGTTCCATGGGCTGCAGGAGAGGAGTGGTATTAGGAGGCAAAAACTTGACCTTAATGAAGCTCATTTCCGCAGAAAGTCGCTCTGCTACGTCTGAAGGATGACCAGGAGCATTGTCTAATACCAGGAGGCACTTAAGGTCTAATTTCTTTTCAATTAGGTAATTTTTCACAGTGGGGGCAAATGCATGGTGTAACCAGTCATAGAAAAAGTCCCTAGTGACCCATGCCTTACTGTTTGCCCTCCACAGCACACACAAATTAGCCTTGAGGACATTGTAGTTCCTGAACACACTGGGAGTTTGAGTGATACACCAATAAAGGCTTCATTTTGCAATCACCACTAGCATTGGCACACCTCAGAGTAAGCATGTCTTTCATAGGCTTATGTCCTGGGAGTGCCTTTTCCTCCTGAGTAATGTAGGTCCTGCTTGGCGTTTTCTTCCAAAATTGGCCTGTTTCGTCACAATTAAACACTTGTTCACGTTTCAGTCCTTTGCTGTCTATGTACTCCTTGAATTCCTGCACATATTTTTCAGCCGCTTTGTGGTCCGAACTGGCAGCCTCACCATGCCTTATCACACTGTGTATGCCACTATGCCACTGGCCTTAAATTCACTCACATCATCACTAGTTGCAAGGTATTTTTCTAATTAAATCCTCATGCAACTTCCTAGCCTTTTCACATATGATCACTTGAGAGATGCTATCTCCTCTATCTGTTTTTCGTTTATCCACACCAATAAGTCTCTCAACATCTTCTATCACTTGCGATCTCTGTTTCGAAAACAAAGTTGCACATTTGGCAAGAACAGCTTCCTTGATTGCCGTTTTCTTGGCCACAATAGTAGCGATGGTTGATTGGGGTTTTATGTACAACCTGGCCAGCTCGGAGACACGCACTCCACTTAGCAATGATCTCTTTCTTCATATCCATAGTAATTCTCACTCTTTTTGCTGTAGGGTTAGCACTAGAAGCTTTCTTGGGGTCCATGGTGACTTACTGTGCAGGTGCAATCACTAAAAAGGCTGTGATAATATGAAATGTTCCGATTGTATGCTTGGATGCGATCGTGGTGGCTGGCTTGTAAACACTGGCACCCACGGAACAAGTGAGGCGAGCTCAGGCTGCACGTGGACGCGTGTCGAACGAATCACATTGAGCAAGTTTTTTAGCGCTAGCCGAGGCAAAATTTTTGCGTTAAAATGTATCGCTAGGCGGATTTAACGTTATGCGATGCGTTCGTTAGGTGAGTGTCCACTGTATATGGAATAGGTAGTAAGTTACTAAATGCTGTAAAGAGTTTTTATGAGGATAGTGAGGCTCCTCAGGTTAGGGTGTGTAGAAGAAAGGGAGATTACTTCCCAGTAAAAGTAGGTCTTAGACAGGGATGTGTAATATCACCATGGTTGTTTAATATATTTATAGATGGGTTATAAAAGAAATAAATGCTAGGGTGTTGGGAAGAGGGGTGGGATTAAATTATGGAGAATCAAATACAAAATGGGAGTTGACAGTTTCTTTTTGCTGATGATACTGTGCTTATGGGCGATTCTAAAGGAAAGTTGCCAAGGTTAGTGGACGAGTTTGGGAGTGTGTAATGGTAGAAAGTTGAAAGTGAACATAGATAAGAGTGAGGTCATGAAGGTATCAAATGATTTTGATGAAGAAAAATTGGATATCACATTGGAGAGAGGGAGTATGGAAGAAGTGAATGTTTTCAGATATTTGGGAGTTGACGTGTCAGTGGATGGATTTATGAAGGATGAGGTTAACCATAGAATTGATGAAGGAAAAAGGCGAATGGTGCATTAAGGTATATATATAGAGACAAAAAACATTATCTATGGAGGCAAAGAAAGGAATGTATAGTGGTACCAACTCTCTTATATGGGTGTGAAGCTTGGGTTGTAAATGCTGCAGCGAGGAGGCGGTTGGAGGCAGTAGAGATGTCCAGTCTAAGGGCAATGTGTGATGTAAATATTATTCAGAGAATTCGGAGTGTAGAAATTAGAAGGTGTGGAGTTAATAAAAGTAGTAGTCAGGGCTGAAGAGGGGTTGTTGAGGTGGTTCGGTCATTTAGAGAGAATGGATCAAAGTAGAATGACATGGAGAGCGTATAAATCTATAGGGGAAGGAAGGCGGGGTAAGGGTCTTCCTCAAAAAGGTTGGAGGGAGGAAGTAAAGGAGGTTTTGTGGGTGAGGGGCTTAGACTTCCAGCAAGTGTGTGTGAGACGAATGGTTTTTGGAACCTGACAAGCTGTTGGAGTGTGAGCAGGGTAATATTTAGTGAAGGGATTCAGGGCAACCTGTTATTTTTATATAGCCAGACTTGAGTACTGGAAATGGGAAGTATATTGCTTGTACTTTAAAAGGGCAGTTTGGGGTATTGGCAGTTTGGAGGGATATGTTATACATCTTTATATATACTTCTAAACTGTTGTATCTGGGCACCTCTGCAAAAACAGTGATTATGTATGAGTAAGGTGAAAGTGTTGTATGATGAAAGTATTTCCTTTTTGGGTCACCCTGCCTCGGTGGGAGATGGCTGACTTGTTGAAAAAAAAAAAAATGGTCCGTTGTAGATCGAATCTTCATTGTTATTTAGGATGAATTCCACTGTTAGTATCATAAAATTGGAATAAATTTGGAATGAATAAGGGATCATACTGCTAGTTCTACACTCAGGTGTGGCAGCTGGTGGTGGAACAACAGGGCTTGGTTTCATTGGTTGCTTATGCTTCTTATGCAGTGTTGCCCCATGATGTACTCTGTAGACCTATTTGATCTTAGGTTTTTTCTAAGGCATGAAGAGGTAGGAGACCCAAACAGTTGTGCTGAGGCCAAAAACATTGGCAGGTATTGTATTTGAAGGCATGAAAAATTGTTTACTAGCATGTCCAACACTTAAGTGTCACCTTTGTACTAGTACATTGGATACGGTTAAAGGTCAGAATATCTTTTTTTATGTTCCTAGTATTATTTCCTAAAGATAAAATTTGTTTTTTCAAAATTCAAAATTACCCATTTTTATATGCTTTTTTGACAAGCATACTTTACTCATTTTTTTGCAAAATTTAATAGGCAGTGCAGTGGTAATTAAAGAGGCTTTCTATCTCTTAACTCTCAGGTGCGAATCCAGCAGCTTGGACCTGGTATGGTGTCACAAGTGCAGAGTATGTGTGGAGAATGCCAAGGCCAAGGCGAGCGTATTCATCCCAAAGATAGATGTAAAAACTGTGAAGGAAAAAAGGTAGTTTCAAATGCAAAAACATCTGCTTTAATGACTTATTAATGACATGATAGTTAAGAATGGCTCTGCTTGCCATAGTAAATAACATAAAATTGGTTCATATAAAGTAATTTTTGTAAAGTTACTTCAGCTCATTAATTTTGTTTTAAATTCAAGGTTGTTAAAGACAGAAAAATCCTAGAGGTACATGTAGACAAAGGTATGGAGGATGGTCAGAAAGTGGTATTCTCTGGAGAAGGGGACCAAGAACCAGGTTTAGAACCAGGTGATATCATCATTGTGTTGGATGAAAAGGAACATCCAGTATTCAGGTTGGTCATATATTTTCAGTATTGCCATTTTAACTTAATAATTAGGCAGTGGATGATCAAACTTGACACTGATTAGGTGTTCTACAATAATTTCTGATATACTGCAATAAACTCTAAGTTAAAGGGGAGGGACTGAATTAGCTGGTAGTCTTGCCTTTCTGAATTTTGAACCAACAGGTTTGAAATATTGTAGTTATCATATTTTTAACACCTATGTAAAGTTATTTTTTAATTATCCATCTCATTTCATATCTTTACCTCATGTGTTTAAGCTTTTTCAGGATATTCCTGTATCTTTTAGGGGGTAATTTTAAACATTACCCTTGTGTTCCCTGTATAAAGGCAAAAAAATACTTAGGGCCAAATTGTTCTAAATCAGATTATATTTAGTGCTCATCATGTACACTTGTTCCAGTCATAACTGAAAAGAATTAGCTCTGGTACAAGTTATATATAAAGGTTCTGCAACTTTATAGTTTGGAAATGTCTTTTTTTTTTTTTTTTTTTTTTTTTTTTAAATCCTTTAGCTAATTCTTAGGATTAGAAGTATTGGAATGTTCTGAATTTAACATTGGACACAGTTTCTAGCATTTAGAATTTAGATTTTTTTACAGGTTGCTTTTATTGTAATGATTTTTTAAAATTGGTTATAAAAAGTAATGTTGAATATTTTAATATTATTGCTGATGCTAGGATATAAAATATTAGTTTATTGAAAAATTTCTGTTGCATCAAACTTTCTTCTCCCAACAGACGGGTGAACAATGACCTCACTATGCAGATGCACATATTCTTAGTTGAAGCTTTGTGTGGGTTCCAGAAACCTATAAAGACATTAGATGACAGAATTATTGTTATAAGTACCATTCCAGGTAAGTTAGATATTTTTAAAACATTTTTTCTACATTGGCAATTTCTCACCAAGGGTGAGTGACTTAGAGGGAAATGTTTGCTAACATACATTTAATAGCTGTCTGGGTAGAAATGTGAGGATGATATAATTCAAATAACCCTCTCAGGGGAGACTTCTTGATGCTGGTGAGAGGCTTTTGATTCTAGGAATTTGATGATATCCTTCCTTGAATTGAACCCAATTGCCTATGAGTTTAGCACCCCTGTTAATGTTATGGTGGTGCTTGATGGAAAACATAATTTGTAATACGTGTAGTAAAGTGCATAGTAATTTCTATTAACAAAATGAGTGGTAGTGTGGTTTACCCGATCCTGAAAATCTGTAAAATTCTATATATATTTTCAAAGAATTTGTTATTAATGCTGATGTTTTTCCTATCAGCCATTATCTAACCCATGATTGTTTTTTTTAAGCTGTCTCCCACTGAGGCAGGGTGACCCAAAAAAGAAACAAACAGTTTCAACATCATTCACTTTTTTTTTTTTTTCTTTCTCTCTTTCTTTTCAGAATTGTCCATTTGAGCACAATATTTTCAAATTAATCCATTGAGTTGAGGTTTCAGTGTATACTTTAACCCTTTGAGGGCCGGTCACGTACTTGTACACGTAAATTCTAGCGCCTTCAAATTGAGCGGGAGAAAGCTGATAGGCCTACATGTGAGAATTGGTCTGCGTGGTCAGTGTGTGCAGTAGGAAAAAAATCAGGGCACCCACATTGCATTGTGGGAACGCCATTTTAGTATGCCTTGTTCACTATGCCTCGTGGTAAGAAACTCCTCACTCCACGGAGAATTGGGACTTTTGTTCCCAAGTGATAGTTCAGACGCCAATGGAAGTGTCAGTGAAGAAGAATTTCATGGTTTTGACAAGTTAGTGACTGAAAATAATGAACATGGTACCGGTAATAGTGCAGAAAACCCAGACGACCCTCAACCTTCCACCTCTGGTGCTGGGGTGTCTTGTTCATGTTAAGTTGTACCAGAATGAAAGAGGAAACTCGTATTTTCCCATGTCCAGGACTCGGATGTGAGCAGTGGTGATGATAGTGATAGTGAATGTGATATCCAAGCTCTTGAAAACATTTCTAGTAGCGAGAGTGAAGTGGAATATTCCCCAGTGAAGCGTCGGTATTTACGACGCTACCTGCACTCTGGTAGTGTGCCGTATGCTATTCCTAGGGGAAGGAGTACATCCTGTGGACATGCAACAGGAACAGATAGTGAAAATGAAGATATTGTTATAGTGGGGATGAAAAATGTGCATGCGTCATCAGATGGTAGTGGTGCCATGCGCCATGATGCACCATCGGCGCCTCATGCTGGTAACCACACTGCTGAATCAGCTGAGCTACAACAAAGCCCACCCTCACGCACCCACCACACCAAGCTCCAGAACAACCACCACCACAACCACCTGTCAATGTCCAGTACCCACCAGTAGACTGCACCCAGGATTGGCAGGAAGGTGCCAGTTTTGTTCCCAATCCTCATCACTCATGAAAGTCAAAGTGGAATACAGCCATCTTGTACACTTGGGAACAATGCTATTGAACTAGAATGTTTCGAGTTATTCTTCGACAAACCCCTGATGGAAATTGTCAGGGAGGGCAACACATACTTTGATTACACCATGGCAGACACAATTCTTTCACCAAGATCATGCCTACACCAGTGGAAGGAGACAACTATAGCCGAGATGTATCTCGGCCACAATAATGCTTATGCCACGTGTTTAAGCACAGTGTCAAATCATGCTGGTCAACAGACTGCCTGATTGAAACCTCATCTTTCAGTGATATAAAACAAGTGAATCGATTTGTGCTACTATTATGTATGCTACACTTCTCAGACAAAACCAGGCCTGACAGAAGACAGGTTATACAAGATTAGGAATGTGTTTATGTATCTGAAACAGAAATTCAGTATGTATTTTTATCACTTCAGGGAAACTTGTTATTGATGAGTCTTTGATTTTGTTCAAAGGTAGACTGTCATTCAAGCAGTATATACGAAGCAAGAGGAAACACTTTGGTATAAAGTTGTTTGTACTTTGTGATTGCTATAGTGGTCTTGCATTGGTTATTATTGTGTACACTGAAAGTAATACATTGCAGGATACCAGGAAGTTATTGGGTGTGTCTGGTGATGTGGTTAGAACAATGATGGAACCATGTCTTGGTAAGGGGCATATATTATACAGTGTATACTGATAACTGGTACACAAAAGGAAAATGGCAACAGCAGGTAAGAGAGAGGTGAAAGTGTATAAACTAAGGGAGGATGAAATTTGGGTGAGATATAAGCAACTATTGGCAGAAAGGTGAGCTAGTGCAAGGATGAGTAGTGGGGGGGAGGGGGGTTGCAGAGGGTTGGAATATTTTTAAAAATGCAGGGTGGGTGCAGGAGGAAAGAGGAGTGATTGGTGGAATGATGAAGTAAAGGGTGTGATAAAAGAGAAAAAGGTAGCTTATGAGAGGTTTTTACAAAGCAGAAGTGTTATAAGAAGAGCAGAGTGTATGGAGAGTAAAAGAAAGGTGAAGAGAGTGGTGAGAGTACAAAAGGAGAGCAGGTGATAGTGGGAGAGGCACTGTCCAATTTTTATGAAAATAAGAAAAATTTTTTGAGCGAGTTAAACAAGTTAAAGCCTAGGGAACGAATGGATTTGTCAGTTAAAAACAGAGTAGGGGAGTTAATAGATGGGGAGCTGGAGGTATTGGGTAGATAGCAGGCATATTTTGAGGAACTTTTAAATATCAATGAAGGAAGGGAGGCGGTAATTTCATTCGCTGGCCAGGGAGGTATAAGAAGGTGAAGAACAAGATGCGAGTGTGGGGGAACGTGCGTGAGGCATTACGTAGAATGAAAGGGGGTAGATTGTAGGTGGTAGATTGCCACAAAGTCTAAGGAGAGGGCCGGGGCAAAGATATACTTCCAAGTTGTCATATGCCTTCTCAGGTCAAAAAAGGTGACGAGAACTGAGTGGTTATTGGGCAAAGCATTACAAACATGCGTATCTAAGCGTAGTAAGGGGTCAGTGGCAGAACGGCCCTTACGAAAGCCATATTGACTAGTGGAGAGACTGTTGTCTAAATACCACATCAAATGTCTATTTACCAGACGTTCAATCACCTTGCAAATTGCACTGGCAAGAGCAGTAGGAAGATAGTGGGAGGCATCATGTCCCGTAGTACTTGGTTTGCAGAAAGGGAGAAGAATGGCAAATTTCCACAGCTGGGGAAGAACTCCCTGTGACCAAGTAAGGCTAGTTGTTAGAGGACTGCAAGGGCTGACTGACGTAAATGCTGTAGCATACAAATATGAATGCTGTCAGGCCCAGCTGCCGACGATCGGCAAGCTGTGTGTGTTGCCTCCAGTTCCATAAGTGTAAGAGGCACATTATAAGATTCTCTGACAGTAGAAAAGTTTAAGGGCTCTACCTCTCTGGCAGATTTTGAGGAACGAAACGAGGGGCATAGATGAAGCCCCTGAAAGATAGGGACAAGATGATTACCAATTTCGGTGGCAGCGTCAAGAGGGTTTGCTATATTGACACCGGCAACCCGAAGAACAGGAGCCGGGTTGGAAGAGTATTTATCACTGTCTCCGTACTTTTTTCCAGATTGCACTCAGAGGAAGCTGAAGTGATGGCAGAAACTTGATCCCACCAGCAAGTGCTTTTAGCTACACAGATGACACTGAGAGTGACCACTCTCTCCTGCTTAAAATCAAGGAGTCTGTGGTTCTATTGTACCAGTACTTGCCCCATGCAGGGCATTCCAGACGTACTGCTTGAGCACAAGCAGGAGACCACCAAGACATGCACTTCTGAGAATGCCTGCCTGAAGTTTGGGGTACAGAATATGAAGCTCCAGTTAAAACTGAGGTCGAGAAGAGGTGTAAATACTCGTCAGTGGAGGACAAAGATGGATGTTTGCTAAAAGCAGTTGCATGCTTGGTCAAATTGCCAGCATGGGCTACAAGGAGGTGATGAATACAGAGGAGAAGTAAGGATGATTGGAAAATGATCGCTGTCATGCAAGTCCGGGAGGACACACAAGGTGAAGTCTACTGTGGTTGAAGAGCAGACCAAGAGATCGATGCAAGAGAGAATGAGTGCGAGGATCAAAATGGGTGGGAGTACCCGTATTTAAGGGTAGTTCGACCAAATTGCGGCCTACTTTTTTATTTTTCAACCAATTTTTTTTATTTTTGGTGTACATTTAGAGGTTCATATGTAGAAGAATGTGAGAAAGTTTGTATGATTGGCCAACAAACAACAGAGAAAAAAAATATTTAATGACTTCATATATGGCAGCAAGGTATGACAAAATGGCACTTCGAGTGGCACTTCCGACAATCCTAACTGTTAGAATACATATGACACGACTTTTGGAGGAACATGTTTCATCTAATATATCTTATTATCATGGAAAAAAAAAAATACATTTGATAGACTTTTTGGCATTCACCAAAATATCTGCCTTTTACCTCCCACAAAATAAAAAATATTTGATATATTCCAAAAAAAGAAGCCGCAAATAGTCAAACACACTTTGTTTTATATTGTCAGTGAAAATCATTTCAATACAATCATTAATAATGTGTAATTTAGCGAAATAAGTGAAAAAGTTACTTCCGAGATATAGGCCTGGAACGCCGGCCGGCCCACCGTCTCCAAATTTTTTTTTTTTTTTCGCGAAAATCGCGTTTGTTTCAATGGTTTTCTAAGTAAATTGATGTTCTAGTGCAGTTATTCTCTTCAAAATACCGTTTTCTATCACAGACCAAACAATACAACATGGAAACCAGGAGTAACTCTTATATCGAAATACTGCTGGTGGACTCTCGCCATATTATGGCCTATTTTATTCAGTGTAGAGTATATAACATGTTTGTTTGTTATTTATAGTGTTTATTATATAATATTAGATCAATTCTGATAGATAAATAAGCCGTATAGTTGATATACAAGCTGATATAAACGTAATAATGAAGTGATTTCACCTGGCACCATCTGGAGGGGGAGTACTGCCGAGTGTACCCAGGTGCTTCCTGATAGGCTAGACGTCTATTGATAGCTCCACTTACTCTTATATGATGCCAAATAATCAATTATTATATTAGAAAGAATAATGCAAAGAAAAGGCAATAAAAAACAAGGAAAAAATTCCAAAAAATACATGGGTTGAGAACAGACGCGCTACCTACATCGCCGTTACCATACCTGATATAAATGACTATAATTTCTTTTAGAAACTTCTTAGAACATTGATTCTTGTACCATTGTGTTGCCAAAGAGTTAAGCTATTTTTCGGTATATATAACTCATTTCCATAATTTCTTGATTTTTGGTTGAGCGCACGCGAAAAATTGCCCACATGCTCCCTTAAAACATGGAGAGGGAGAAAAACCTCCAGCTGAATACCACGAATAAAGGAGTTGTGCAGACGGAGAAGAGTGAATAGGAAGAGGAGGTGGATTGGTGTCCATCAATGGTCTAATTTTATCAATATATTCTGAGATAGCTTCAAGTGTATCAGAGGACAAGGACATAGTATGGGAGACAATATTGAACATGGAAGGAGGAGGGCGAGTAAAGATCAGGGCGATAGCGGACTGTACCAAAGTAGTGGGGGGACAAAGGTAGAGGGACCTGGAGAAGAAACTTGGGAGGGGACAGGAGAGGAAGGTACAGTACGAGGAGGATGATGAACCTCCACACTTGTAACAGAGCCAGTTAGAGGTGAAGAACTAGTTAGAGACTGGAAAGGAAAAAGTGGAGGTAGAAGGGAAGGAGGGGTTAAAGGAGATTTGAGCAATGGGGATTTTTTGGACTTCTGAGAAGTAGAGGGGCAATGGAGAGTTGTTGTTTTACGAGGTCTTGTAGACTCGGGGGACTTGTGAGGAGGTATTGAGATAGGGACCTCCGAGTCCAGGACAACAAAAGAATTAGAGACGGGTGACTGTGGAAGGGGTGACCACAGAGGAGGCTGCGGAAGTTGGGACCCCAGAGGTGGGGGGGGGGGCGTTTAGTAACTCGAGAATAAGAAATACGGGGAAGTCTCCCTTGGAGGCATAGATGAGAGACTGCCATAGCATACAGGAAGCCTTCTGCCTCTTTGAGACAACGTATTTCATGCTCATTTAAGTAAACTTGGCAACGGCAATAATAAGGTGGGTGAGCCTCGTGACAACCCTTTCAGGGCCGAGAGGCCCTTTCCTAAACTTGTTCTCAGGGTCAAAAATTTTTTGAAAAAAAAAAAAAAAAAAAAAAAAAAAAAAAAAAAAAAAAAAATCATGAAATGATAGAGAATTTTTCTCGATCATAATGACACTAAAAGTATGAAATTTGATAGAAAACTTACGGAATTATGCTCTCGCGAAGTTAGTGGTCTCGACGATGTTTATGTATCGGGGATTTTGCCCACTTTGAGCCCAATTTTCAGCCAATTCCAATGTACCAGTCAACAAAAATCATAATTATTTCGCTAGAACTCTATTTTTTCTATCGATTGAGTACAAGAAACCACCCATTTATGGATTTCAGCTATCCAATAAACTGGTCAGAAATTGGCAATTTTGCCAATTTCACACAAATTTCAAAAGATGCCAATTTCCAAATAGGGTCCAGAATAAACAAGACAGGCATTCCTGACACTAAAATAAAAATTTTTCTCTGTTCATAAGTCACGTCCCCAGGCCCCATTTACATTTCTTTTGCTTTCCACTTTGAATTTTTATTCTCACAAAAAATAGAAGATTTTCTGTTATGCAGACTACTGAATTAGTGTAGAAATGGTATAAATAATATCAGCGCACTCGTGAAAAAATATTAGACTCGCCAGTTGGCATGTATTGGACGCTTGGCATGATTTGTTTACTTTTGAACTTTGGCAAAAATCGAACATTTCTGCTACTTTGCATTGTGAAACCAATCAAAATCATCTCAATTTCTGTAATATGTCTTCCATTCTATAAAATGAGACCAGGAAAACTAGAATACGTACAACCATAAATACCATACGAAAATACACTGCAAAATCGCTGTTTTAAAGCAAAAACATGGTCAGTTTTTTTTTTTTTTCTCGCATTATGCACTGTTGCAGGATTTTTTTTTTATACTGTGCACACTGACCACATAGACCCATTCTTTCATATGTAGGCCTACCAGCTTTCTCTTGCTAGATTTGAAGGCGCTAGAATTTACACGTACTAGTACGGCATTAACCCTGGCGTACAAGTCCTACTAGTATGGCACCGACCCTGAAAGGGTTAAGGCAAGAGGGAGGTAGACTAAAGACATTGGTATGGTCTTCAGCACCAAAGACTGGGCATTTGGCTATGGACCTGCAATATTTCGCTGGATGACCATAACACCAGCAATTTCTAAACTGTTGTGGTGTAGGGATCACTTTTCGAACTTGTAAACGGTGTCCCGCAATATAAATAGAGGACTGAAGCTCATTACAGTCAAAAAGTTAAGTGAGCTACATTGCAAGGATATCGTTTCTGCCTGTGGGCAGGGAGGACATAAGTCTACTACTTTGAGGATTGGGAGGTCTTGGAGCTCAAGCTGTTCCAGAATGTCATCACCATATGTCTGGAAATTTTGTTGGACAATGGTATGGGGTAGAATGACAGTACCACTACAAGAATTGAGGGAATGATGTTTTTTCAATAGTTACAGGAATAGCATTGATGGTTGTAAGGAGAGAAAGATCGTGAGCTTGGCTAGCATTCTGAACCATGATGTGTGTACTGCTCTTGAGAACATGAAAGGATATATCTCTACTGACATGGTGTAGAAGTGCCTTGCTAATTATTATTATAATCAAAAAAGAAGCGCTAAGCCACAAGGGCTATACAGCGCCTTGCTAATACTATGGTTGTAAAGATAGGCAGTAGAGGAAGTCAGTCATAGAGTAAAAAACTTAGTCCATTGTATATTTTGAAACATAGCATGTAGGGGGTGTGCATGACGTGCCAGTCTTTTCTGAGTAGAATGAGAAGGAAGCGAAGTAGTATCATAAGTTAATGGTCTTGGGCATTTAGGTGTGGGACTGGAGTTGGTCCAATGTGGGATGGGCAGCCGATCCAAAACTTGCTGCACCGTAGAGGGAGAAACTGGAAGCCTGGTCAAAGCAGTGTGGAGGTCAGATGTATCAAAGGAGTCAGGCGGAACCCCAGTACAGTGGACCCCCCGGATAATGTAATTAATCCGTTCCAGAGAGAGTGTCTTATACCGAATCTGACTTAATTCAAATTAATTTTCCCCATAAATAATGGAAATCCAATTAATCCATTTCAGATACCCAAAAGTATTAAACAAAAATTTTTTTACATGAAATATACATTTCCCTACACAGAAAACAATCAGACATGCAGAGTAAAATATTAATAAAATGACACTTGCCTTTATTGAAGACTTATTGATGAGTAATGAGACGGGAGGAGGGGAGAGGAGAGGATGGAGGTGTACTATTGTTTGGAAGGGGAATCCCCTTCCATAAAGACTTCAGGTACCAAGTCCTTTTCTGGGGTTACTTCCCTTCTTTGTTTTTTAATGCCACTAGGACCAGCTTGAGTCACTGCATGCCTGTGGCACTAAATATCTGTCCAGAGAGCTCTGTTTCTGGCATCTCTAAGATTTCCCTAAAATGGGACACAACATTGTCATTCTAGATGTTGCCAGCATGGGCTTGCAACAGCTGTGTCAGTGTGATGTTCATCCATAAATGTTTGCACATAAGAAAGCAGGAACACTGCAGCAGGCCTGTTGGCCCATACTAGGCAAGTCCTTCAAAAACCATCCCACTAACATAATTGTATTTGCCCAACTCGATTTTCAATGCTTCCCAAGCAATAAGCTGTGATAATTCCATTCACTCATGCACAAGTCCCACTCAAATCATGTATGTGGGGAAGTACCCTGGCTGGTGTGTGGGGAAGTACCCTGGCTAGTGTGTGGGGGAAGCACCCTGGCTAGTGTGTGAAGTACCCTGGCTGGTGTGTGGGGTAGTACCCTGACTGGTGTACCACCATCACTACCACCCTCTACCACCACCACTTTTGTATCTTTCTACAAACTTTTTCTTGAATTCTATAGTGTTTCTCACCCTCTTTACCAAAGGGCTGGCACTAGCCTAATTAGGGCCCATGGTGGCTTATTAAGCAGTTACAAGCACTAAAAAAAATGGAATACAAAATGTATCACATGTATGTGTGGAATCATCCTCACTGGCTGTACATTGAATGTCTGGCCACTCATGGCACATGGACATGTTCGGGACGAATGACTGAGTTCAGTGTCGTTAACCAAGCCAATATTTTGACGCAAAAAGTTACTTAATCCGATGACGTCTTAATCTGGGGGTCCACTGTACCTGGAGCAGGTGTCAAAACGGCCCAGCAGGAGATACAGGGACATTAGAAATGTCTGGAGAGTGGTCAAATAACAAGGCAGGGTCGGAACAGGGTGCAGTATCAGGAAGGGGCTCAGTGGAGCAGGTTCCTGGATTGAGAACTCCATGGTTATGTCACTTCTTTCGTTTTGTTTTTTAGAAAAAAGAAAAGAAAAAAGGGAACTAGGAGGAATGAAAGGGCCATAAATCTCCCTCTGCACCCAAGAGGACCTCAGCACCGCAAGCAGTGCAGATGTGGCATGAAACTCGTACCATACCCTACCCTTCATGCTAGTAAACCAGCAATCCGGGATAGCAACCTCACATCTGCCAAGCCACCTCAGTGGACAAAAGAGAGGGCGGCCAGACCCCTGCCACAAAGCATACCTTCTTTGGCCACCACCCCCTGAATCCGAAAGGCAGCCTCCAGAAATACACCCATCACCCAAAAGACGCCCAAAGCCAGACCCCTCCCTTTTCCCCCCGGACCAGAGAGGGAACAGGACATCCCCAGGTGATCCAGATTCCCCAGAAAACTACACTGCCAAGAACCCCAATGGAATGGGATGGACCACAGTGCCCGTCCCCCTACCTAGGGACTAGAATGCATGTGGGGAGAATCCCAAAGGCTGAAAACAGGTAGGGGATAGGGAAGGGGGAGTGGGGGGTAATTAGGTTCAGTCTGAGGAAGGAGACCAAAAGTCTAATAATTCAGACCAAGAGCCTCTTCACCACTCCAAGGAGCCCCCCCCCCATGAAGAGGGGTTTTACCGTAATAAACTGTAATAAACAGAATAGAAGAAATCGGCTCTAATATACATTATTTAGGTTTGCATACTGGTTGGAAAGTTGGGCGTAAATCTGAGTGGTCGGTAAATGAGTATGTTGCTAAGTGAGGAGAGGCTGTATATTCCTGAGTTTAACAATTCTTTATACTGGCTGTTTATTTGTTCTTCCCTTACCTCTCGCATGTAATTTTATCTCTTCACTTTACTTCATTTTCTTGTAATAATCTGTGATCTCTATTTTCTTTAACAGGTGAGGTAATAAAAAATGGGGAAATTAAAGCAGTATTAGGTGAAGGCATGCCACAGTACAAGAATCCCTTTGAGAAGGGCCGTTTGCTTATTCAATTCCTCGTAGACTTCCCATCACACATACCACAGGATCGTATTTCCAGGCTTGAAAAGATTTTACCCAAAAGGTAGGAAAGTTTTGTTGAAAAATTAAATTACATAGTTTTTGCTGATTGTTTTACATTGATCTGTGCCCTGTGATCAGTGCTGTATAACCCCTGTTGGGTTAAGTGCTTAACATATGCTAAATCTTTAACACATTCAGATACTGCATGGTTCATTTCCCTAAAATTCATAAAAAGAAACTTTCTACTGTCATAATAAAAATAAGTTTTTTCTTTATAGGCCTGAGATTATGATACCAGATGAAGTTGAAGAATGCCAGTTAATAGAGATGGACAGGTCACAACGCAATCGTCGACACAATTCTGTTTATGATGAGGATGAGGATGATCATCATGGTGGAAGGCAACATGTTCAGTGTCAGACTAGTTAGAGTATCTGAATTTGTGTACAAAACTTACTCTATGAACTACTCCACTGAAGTAATGTGTGCATAATCTGAACTTAGAAGAAATACTGTGCAAGAAATGAGAAAAGCGATTTGAAAGAGTTTTGGATTATTTAATGTCTTAATTGCACTTGAGCAAATATGAGATCTAACTAGAAGCCAAATATTGTAACTGCATAAAACATGAAACCCTTATTTGTACTGTTATGTTTACACACACACGCGTGTACGTACATCTACATTATTTCAGAGGTAGAGAACAAAAATTATGAGGGGCTAACTGAATTGGATCTAACAGCACTGGACAGAACAAAATACATACTTGGAATTGGTAAGGTAGACAGTCAAAGGCTTTTTGAAAGGTGAGAAAGAAGAAATTTGGGACATAGAATGAACCACCAGGATCTTAGGAAGCATTTCTTAAGCTAGTGGTTGGAAAGTGGAATGATCTTGGTGAGAAAGAAGAGGCTGGCTCCTTGCATAGTTTAAAGAGCAGTTATAATAGGGCCCACATCTAGCAAGTGGCAAGTTAAAAGGTAGGGCAGGGATCTGAGAATCAGCCCCTAATAGGTGGGAAAAAATGGTTCTCACATCCAAATTTTCTTGTACAAGAATTTGTGTATGTGCAGTTGGCCTATGTTTTGTAATGTGCTTAAAAAATCGACCATTTTCAGACAAGACTTCATATAAAGAAAAAGTTGTTAACTTTATTTACAATATACTTTTTTTGTTAGGAAACATTGGAGTTGTTTTGTATGACTAAAATGTGATATAATTTGAAGGGATTGGATCTTCTATTACCATAATTATGGGAGGGGGAGAGAATGCAATTCAGATTTTGGCTTCATAAAAGTAATTTTTCATTTTTTTTTTTGCCATGATTAGTTTTTATACCTATATTCTATGTAAGGTAGAAATTTCGTTCACAAATTTTTATGTTTATTTTGTTCTTGGTGAACTTTATTTGGGTATAATGTACTGTATTTAAAACTTAGTCATACAGCATAAATAGCAGCCCACATATCTTATGAAAGGGTAGCTCTGTTCAGCCTTGTATTATTTCCTCACTTTTTATTTACCAATAGATTATCACGTCAACTTGTACAGGCAAATATTAAGACGTATCACTGGTTCACTGACATATTTATTCATAACCTGAATAGCCTAGCAAGTTGAATGGAGAGACTTCGTGAGAGCCAGAAAGCTTAGTAATAAAAAAAATTGTAAATAATTGATACTATTATTAAAAAGTCGGCGGTCTCCCACCGAGGCAGGGTGACCCAAAATGAAAGAAAACCCCAAAAAGAAAATACTTTCATCATTCAACACTTTCACCTCACTCATACATAATCACTGTTTTTGCAGAGGTACTCAGAACACGACAGTTTAGAAGCATATACGTGTAAAAATACACATATCCTTCCAAACTGCTAATATCTCGAACCCCTCCTTTAGAGTGCAGGCATTGTACTTCCCATTTCCAGGACTCAAGTCTGGCTATATAAAAACCGATTTCCCTGAATCCCTTCACTAAATATTACTCTGCTCACACTCCAACAGCTCATCAGGTCCCAAATATCATTCGTCTCCATTCACTCCGAACATGCTCACGCACACTTGCTGGAAGTCCAAGTCCCTTGCCCACAAAACCTCCTTTATCCCCTCCCTACAACCTTTTTGAGGATGACCTTGCCTTCCTTCCCCTACAGTTTTGTAAGCTCTCCATGTCATTCTACTTTGATCCATTCTCTCTAAATGACCAAACCACCTCAACAACCCCTCTTCATCCCTCTAATACTTTTATTAACTCCACACTTTCTCCTTAGACAGGACATCTCCACCGCCTCCTAGTTGCTGCATTCACAACCCAAGCTTCACACTTGTAAAAGAGTGTTGGTACTACTATACTTTCATACATTCCCTTCTTTGCCTCCATAGATAACATTTTTTTTGTCTCCACATATACCTCAACGCACCTCTCGCCTTTTTTTCCCTCGTCAATTCTCTGATTAACCTCGTCTTTCATAAATCCACCCGCTGACACGTCAACTCCCAAGTCTCTGAAAACATTCACTTCCATGCTCCTCCTCCCCAATTTGATATCCAATTTTTCTTTATCTAAATCATTTGATACCCTCATCACCTTACTGTTTTCTATGTTCACTTTTAATCTTTACACACACTCCCAAACTCATCCACTAACCTTTGCAATTTTTCTTTAGAATCTCCCATAAGCACAGTATCATCAGCAAAAGGCAACTGTGCCAATTCCCATTTTGTATTTAATCTCACCCCTCTCCTGAACACCCTAGCATTTTTTACAACCCTATCTATAAATATATTAAACAACCATGGTGACATTACACATCCCTGTAAGACCTACTTTTACTGGGAAGTAGTCACCCTCTCTTCTACACACCCTAACCTGAACCTCGCTATCCTCATAAAAACTCTTTACAGCATTTAGTAACTTACCACCTATTCCATATACTTGCAACATCTGCCACATTGCTCTCCTATCCACTATCATATGCCTTTTCTAAATCCATAAATGCAACAAAAACTTCCCTACCTTTATCTAAATACTGTTCACATATATGCTCCAATATAAGCACTTGATCTACACATCCCCTACCCACTCTGAAAACATCTTGCTCATCTGCAATCCTACATTCTGTCTTACCTCTAATTCTTTCAATTATATCCCTACCGTACAGTTTTCCTGGGATACTCAGTAAACTTATTCCTCTATAATTTTTACAAACTCTCTTGTCCCCTTTCCCTTTATATAAAGGGACTATACATGCTCTCTGCCAATTCCTAGGTACCTTCCCCTCTTTCATACATTTATTAAACAAAAACCTCTTCAAGGGGGGCTCCTTGGTGTGGTGAAGAGGCTCTTGGTCTGAGGAATTAGACCTGTCGGTCTCCTTCCTCAGACCGAACCTAATTACCCCCCAATCCCCCGTTCCCTATCCCATCCTCCCCTTTTTCCTTTCCTCCTCCTCCTCCCCACCCCTCCCTTTTGCCCTTCCTTTTTGGCCTTTTTTTTTTTTTCTTTTTCCCACAGGCACGCTAGTTCCTAGGTAGGGGAAAGGGTACCGGGGTCCATCCCATTCCGTTGAGGTTCTTGGCGGTGGCGTAGTTTGCCGTGGAATCTGGATTGCCTGGGGATGTCCCGATCCCTCTCCGGTATCCCGGAGGGTGTCTCTCGGGCGACGGGTGTATCTCTGGAAGCCACCTTTCGGATTCCGGGGGTGGTGGCCGAAGGAGGTATGCTTTGTGGCGGATTTCCGGCCGCCCTCTTTTGTCCACCGAGGTAGCTTGGCAGATGTGATTGCCGGTTTACTGGCATGATGGGTAGGGTATGGCACAGGTTCCATGCTGCATCTGTGCTACTTGCGGTGCTGAGGTCCTCTTGGGCGCGGAGGGAGATTTCTGGCCCTTTCATTCCTCCTAGGAACTATCCCTCCCCGGTTCCCCCCCCCCCTTTTTTTTTTTTTTTTTTTTTTCTTAAAAACAAAAAGAAAGAAGTAACCTAACCATGGCAGCCCTAGTCCATGAACCTGCTACCCCTGGGCCCCTTCTCGATACCGCACCCCGCCTCGTCTTTGGACCACTCTTCGGACACTCCTGCCTCTGTACCTCTTGCCGGTGCTGTTTCCTCACCCGCTTCAGGTACTGAGGCCTCGACTGGCTCCTTCGATTTATCTGACCTTCGCTCTCCTCTATGCTTCCGGCCTCTCCCTCTACGGTGCGGCACTTTTCGAATCGCCGACCCGTTCCACGTCGGACCAACTCTGGTCCCACGCCTAAACGCCAACGACAATTACCTGCTGATGATACTTCTCGTTCTTCTCAGAAAAGATTGACACGTCCTTCACTACCTTTCCACACTCAGTTTCAGACTGCACAATGGACTAAATTCTTCACTTTACGACCGACTTCCTCTACTGCCTATCTTTCTGACCACAGTATTGGCAAGGCACTCCTACGCCATGTTGGTAAAGATATTTCTTTTCATGCTCTTAAGAGCGGTACGCTCATCATCACCGTACAGAATGCTACCCAGGCTCATGAGCTTTCTCGTCTTTCCCATATCGATACTGTTCCTGTCACTATTGAAAAACATCATTCCCTCAATTCTTGTAGTGGTACCGTCATTTTGCCCCATACCATAGTTCAACAAAATTTCCAGACATGTGGCACTGACATTCTTGAACAGCTGGAACTCCAAGATCTCCCAATCCTCAAGGTAGACACTTATGTTCTTCCTGCCCGCGGGCGGAGACGATACCCTAGCAATGTGGCTCGTTTAACTTTTGACAGCCGTGAACTCCCATCCTCAGTTTATGTAGCAGGACATCGGTTACACGTTCGAAAGGTGATCCCTACACTGCAACAGTGTAGAAATTGCTGGCGATTTGGCCATCCAGCGAAATATTGCAGATCTATCGCCGAATGCCCAGTCTGTGGTGCCGATGACAATTCTAATACGTCTTGCAGTTGACCTCCCTCTTGCCTTAATTGTCATGAGGCTCACCCTTCGTACTCTCGCCGTTGTCAAGTCTACTTAAACGAGCGGGAAATCCGTTAACTCAAAGAGGCAGAAGGTCTCCCTTATGCCATGGCAGTTTCTCATCTCCGCCTTCAAGGGAGACTACCTCGTGTTTCTTATTCCCGTGTTTCAAAACGTCCCCCCACATCTGGTATCCCATCTTCTGCACCCACCTCTGTGGTTACCTCTCCCATAGTCACTCCTGTATCTAATTCTTTTGCTGTCCTCGGCTCAGACGTCCCTACTTCAACGCCTCAGTCTGATCTCGCTTCTTCGTGTTCTCTCTCACAAACCTCAGTAGTGACGAGATCTCGTATGACACCTCCTCCCAATCGTCCCTCTACTTCTCAAAAGTCAAAAAAAGGTCCGTTAACACCTCCTACCCATCTTCCACCTCCTCATTTTACCTTCCCTGTCTCTGTACCTGGTTCTCCCCCTCTCACTGGCTCTATTACAAGTGTAGAGGTTCACCCTCCTCCTCGTACTGTACCTTCCTCCCCTGTTCCCTCCCAAGTTTCTTCCTCTTCTGCCACCTCCCAGGTTTCTGCCTCTTCTGTCCCCTTCCATGCTCCCCCAGTTCCCTCCACCCTTTTGCCCCCCCCCCCTACCTTGGTAGAGTCCAATACAGTTCCAATCTTTACTCATCCTCCCCCTACCATTTCCAATATCGTCTCCCATACGACGTCTCTGAATTCCGAAACACTTGAAGCAATCTCTGAATATATTGCAGACACCAAACCATCAATGGACACTGATCCACCCTCCGCTCCTTCTCTCTCCTCTGCTCCATCTGCGCAACTCCTTTCTTCACAGCGCACCGTTCCTTCACTGCTTGAACGTTTTCCACTGCCTCCGCATGTGGACTTTTCTAACCCCTCTAGTCCGTAGGAACCCTTACCTGCGGATTTCAGGTATCTTTATCATTGCCAATCATGGCCTATTTACAGTGGAATATACGCGGCCTCAGGGGTAATCGGGGTGAGCTTCAGATGTTACTCTCCCAGTTTTCCCCTGTTGGTGTTTGCTTACAGGAACCAAAATTACACTCTGCTGTTATCTCTCCCATCTCAGGCTATAATTTATTGTATTCTTCAGATCCTTTTCCTGATGGGACCTTTAATGAAAGTGCCCTTCTTCTACGCACTGATATTCCGTACCATCAGCTATTTGTTCGTACTTCGCTGCATTACACAGCAGCCCGTATCCACTTGCATAGGTGGTATACGCTCTGTTCTTTATATCTCTCTCCTTCTCGGGCATTATCTATTCCGGATATTGCCTTTCTTGTTTCGTCATTATCGCCACCGATTCTGTTACTTGGTGATTTTAATGCCCACCATTTCCTCGGGGGGGGGGGGTCTCACTGTGATTCCCGTGGCATTCAGTTAGAGGCTTTTCTTGCCACCCACCCCCTCCATGTTTTAAATACAGGTACTCACACCCATTTTGATCCTCAGACTCGCACTCTCTCTTGCATTGATCTCTCAGTCTGCTCTTCCTCCGCCGCATTAGACTTCACTTGGTCTGTTCTCCCGGACTTACATGACAGCGATCATTTCCCAATCATTCTTGCTTCCCCTTCATATTCACCACCTCTTGGCATCCCACGCTGGCAATTTGATCAGGCAAATTGGAACCTTTACTCACACCCAACTGTTTTTATAGAGTTTCCTTCTTCGTCCTCCATTGATGAGCTTTTACACCTCTTCTCGTCCTCCGTTTTAACCGCAGCTTCTCATTCTATACCCCAAACTTGGGGCAGGCATTCTCAGAAATGCGTGCCTTGGTCTCCTGCTTGTGCTCGTGCAGTACGTTTGAAACGCGCTGCATGGGGCAGGTACCGGTACAATAGAACCACAGAGAGACTTTGATTTTAAGCAGAAGCGTGCGATCGCTCGCCATGTCATCCGTGATGCTAAATGCACTTGCTGGCAAGATTGTCTCCACCATCACCTCTGCTTCCTCTATGAGTGCAGTCTGGAAAAAGTACGAAAACTGAGTGGTAAATATTCTCCTGACCCGGCTCTTGTTCTGCGGGTTGCCGGTGTTGAAATAGCAAACCCACTAGATGTTGCCAATGAAATTGGCAATCATCTGGTCCGTATTTCTCAGGGACTCCATCTATGCCCCTCATTTCTTTCCTCAAAGTCTGCCAGAGAGTTAGCACCCTTGGACTTTTCTTCTCTCAGAGAAGAATAGTATAATGTGTCTTTTACACTTCAAGAACTGGAGGCAACACACTCAGCTTGCCGATCATCGGCAGCTGGGCCCAACGACATTCATTATTATTATTATAATCAAAAAGAAGCGCTAAGCCATCCAACGACATTCATATTTGTATGCTACAACATTTACATCAGTCAGCCCTTGCAGTCCTATTACGCCTTTACAATCTTATTTAGTCACAAGGAGTTCTTCCACAGCTGTGGAAATCCGCCATTGTTCTCCCTTTCCGCAAACCAGGCACTACAGGACGTGAAACCTCCCACTATCGTCCCATTGCTCTTACCAGTGCAGTTTGCAAAGTGATGGAATGCCTAGTA
The DNA here is from genome assembly GCF_038502225.1 of Cherax quadricarinatus. Taxonomy (NCBI): domain Eukaryota; kingdom Metazoa; phylum Arthropoda; class Malacostraca; order Decapoda; family Parastacidae; genus Cherax; species Cherax quadricarinatus. Next base: position 18,044,512 of record NC_091331.1, on the reverse strand, counting down.
CATAGACGTTTAGTGTGGTATTTAGAGACACACAACAGTCTCTCCACTCGTCAATATGGCTTTTGTAAGGGACGTTCTACCATAGACCCCTTACTACGCTTGGATACGTATGTTCGTAATGCCTTTGCGAATAACCACTGTTATTGCCACATTTTTTTACCTTGAGAAGGCATATGACACAACTTGGAGGTATAATATTTTAGCCCAAGTCCACTCCTTAGGCCTTCGAGGCAATCTACCATCCTTCCTTAAGAACTTTTTAACTGACAGGCATTTCCGTGTTCGGGTTAATAATGTGCTCTCCCCGGACTTTATCCAAGCTGAAGGTGTCCCCCAGGGATGTGTTCTGAGCACAACACTTTTTCTCCTTGCTATTAATGATTTGGCCTCTAGTCTTCCATCAAATATTTGGTCATCACTCTATGTTGATGACTTCGCTATTGCCTGTGCAGGCGCTGTCACCTCATTACAGTTTCTCTCCAGCATGCAGTCGACCGTGTTTCCAATTGGGCCACCACACGTGGGTTTAAATTTTCCAGCACTAAAACCCACCAAATTACTTTCACTAGACACTCTGCCATCTCCCATCATCCTTTGTACCTCTATGGCTCCCGTATCCCTGAACGTGATACAGTCAAGTTTCTGGGCCTCCTCTTTGATCGTAGGTTATCCTGGAAACCTCACATTACCTCTCTGAAGGAAACTTGTCACAGCCGGCTGAACCTTCTTAAAACCCTTGCTCATCTTTCATGGGGAGCTGATCGTCGAACCCTCCTTCGCCTACATTCCACCCTTATTTTATCGAAACTTGATTATGGTGACCAGATCTATTCGGCGGCATCTCCTGCTACTCTCTCTAGCCTTAACCCCATTCATCACCAAGGATTACGTTTATGCCTTGGTGCTTTTCGCTCTTCCCCTGTTGAGAGCCTCTATGCAGAAGCGAACGTTCCATCCTTATCCGATAGCCGTGATGCCCATTGCCTTCGCTACTATGTACGCTCTTATGATCTCCGCAATCCTTCCATTTATAGAATGGTCACTGATATTAGTAGACATTCTTTATTTGTTCGCCGCCCCTGTTTACTCCGTCCCTTCTCTCTTCGCCTTCATTCGCTCGTCTTCTCTTCAATTACCACCTTTCTATGTTGATGTAGCATCTCACTTTTCCCTATCCCCCTGGGAAGTTCCAGCTGTTCGAGTCTGTTCTTTCTCTCTCCCTTGCTCGAAAGCCCAACTGTCTACGGTCGCTTCCCGCTCTTTTTCTTGACCACTTTCACTCATTCTCATGCCATTGCTGTGTACACAGATGGCTCTAAGTCTTCTGACGGTGTAGGATTTGCAGCAGTGTTTCCGGACAGCGTCGTACGAGGGCATTTACTATCTTCGGCTAGTATTTTTACTGCTGAATTGTATGCCATCCTTGCAGCACTTACCCGTATTGCATCTATGCGTGGGTCATCATTTGTGGTTGCCTCAGACTCCCTTAGTGCTTTACAGGCTATACAGAAATTTGGTACACCTCACCCCTTAGTCCTCCGTATCCAACTTTGGCTACGCCGCATCTTTACCAAGCATAAAGATATTGTTTTTTTGTTGGGTCCCTGGTCATGTTGATGTACAGGGCAATGAACAGGCAGACACTGCTGCACGGTCAGCAGTACATGACCTACCAGTTTCATATAGAGGTATTCCATTTACGGACTATTTTGCTGCAATATCTTCCCACCTTCACACCCGTTGGCAACACCGTTGGTCTATTATGCTCGGCAACAAACTTCAATCTATTAAACCAAGTATAGGTTACTGGCCGTCTTCTTATCACCAGTGTCGAGGTTGGGAGACTACTCTCTCCCATCTTCGCATTGGCCATACTCGTCTTACTCATGGATATCTCATGGAGAGGCGCCCTGCTCCTCTCTGTGAGAATTGCCAAGCTCCATTATCAGTCAGCCACATTCTGTTGGACTGCCCACTTGACCAACGAGCACGCAGAATTTACCTCCGTCGTCATCTTCGCTCCGCTGCTTTCTCTTTACCTTCCCTTCTCGCTGATGGACCCACCTTTCATCTGGACTCTCTCATTGACTTTTTGACAACAACTGACTTACTTCACAAATTCTGATACCTTCAGCCCTTTCTACTTCAATCTCTTGCTACCCTCTACCCCCGTACTATCCCCTGCCCCGCTGTTTTCTGTAACCTACTGATCATCCCTCCTCCCTTCTGCCATCCAATACCCTCGCTTCCTTCCCTACCCTGCAGCGCTGTATAGCCCTTGTGGCTTAGCGCTTCATTAAACAAAAATACCAACCACTCCAACACTATCCCCCCCCCGCTTTTAACATTTCTGTCATGATCCCGTCGGTTCCAGGTGCTTTAACCCCTTTCATTCTACGCAATGCCTCGCACACCTCTCCCACGCTCTCATCCTGTTCTTCATCACTCCTAAAAGATGGTATATCTCCCTGGCCAGTGCATGAAATTACCGCTTCCCTTTCTTCGTCGACATTTAAAAGTTTCTCAAAATATTCTCGCCATCTACCCAAAACCTCCATCTCCCCATCTACTAACTCCCCTACTGTTTTTAACTGACAAATCCATTCATTCTCTAGGCTCTCCTGTTTAACTCTCTCCAAAAATTTTTCTTTTCATTAAAATTTCTTGACAGTGCCTCTCCCACTTGATCATCTGCTTCCCTTTGCACTCTCTCGCCACTCTCTTCACCTTTCTTTTACTCTCCATATACTCTACTCTTCTTATAACACTTCTGCTTTGTAAAAACCTCTCATAAGCTAACTTTTTCTCTTTTATCACACCCTCTACTTCATCATTCCACCAATCACCCCTCTTTCCTCTTGTACCCACTGTCCTATAACCACAAACATATGCCCCACATTCTAATACTGCATTTTTAAAACTATTCCAACCCTCTTCAATCCCCCCACTACTCATACTTGCACTAGCCCACTTTTCTGCCAATAGTTGCTTATATCTCACCCGAACTTCCTCCTCCTAGTTTATACACTTACACCTCCCTCTTGCTTGTTGTTGCCACCTTCCTCTTTTCCCATCTACCTCTTACTCTAACTGTAGCTACAACTAATTAATGATCCGATATATCAGTTGCCCCTCTATAAACATGTACATCCTGGAGCCTACCCATCAACCTTTTATCCACCAATACATAATCTAACAAACTACTTTCATTACGTGCTATATCATACCTTGTATATTTATTTATCCTCTTCTTCATAAAATGTGTATTACTTATTACCAAACCTCTTTCTACACATAGTTCAATTAAAGGATCCCCATTTTCATTTACCCCTGGCACCCCAAATTTACATAATACTCCGTCCACAACATTTTTGCTCACTTTAGCATTGAAATCCCCAACCACAAGTACTCTCACACTTGGTTCAAAACTCCACACGCAGTCACTTAACATTTCCCTAAATCTCTCTCCTCTACACTTCTCTCTTCTCCAGGTGCATATATGCTTACTATAACCCACCTTCCACATCCAATCTTTATTTTACTCCACATAATCCTTGAATTAATACATTTATAGTCCCTCTTTTCCTGCCAAAACTTATCATTCAACATTATTGCTACTCCTTCTTTAGCTCTAACTCTATTTGAAACTACTGACCTAATCCCATTTATTCTACACTGAAACTCTCCCATCCCCTTCAGCTTTTTCATTTAAAGCCAGGACATCCAGCTTCTCATTCATAACATCCACAATCATCTCTTTCTTATCATTTGCACAACATCCATGCACATTCAGACTTCCCACTTTGACAATTTTCTTATTCTTTTTAGTAATTATTACAAAAGGGGTTACTAGCCCATTGTTCCTGGCATTTTAGTTGACTTTTACAACACGCATGGCTTATGGAGGAAAGATAATTATTCCACATCCCTATGGATAATCTTATATTGTTTAAATAAGGGTAGTACACTGTCTAGAAAGCAGTTTCTTGTGGAAGAGTGCATCTTAGTGGTTATTTGTAGGCAAGTACAGTAAATTCTCTCAACATCGAATAAATTCCTGTAAATATGAGCATTATGAAAATTAGCCGCATACGAAAAACACCAGTTAAAGATTCCAGAGTCCATTATCATTATTATCAAAAATGAAGTGCTAAACCTACAAGAATATTCCAAAGACCAGTGTTACCCATTATTCACAGGGATGCACTAAACCTGTAGGGGTCATAAAGCTACTCAATTCAAGGAATTAGAGCACAGATCCAGTAGTTTAGAGCTTTCCCCTATATAATAAAGTGCTAAACCTACAAGGGTGCCCCCACTCAGTGTGTGTTCAATGTAATTTATTTCTGGTCTTTTACCTGGTAGTACATATTAATCTGCCATTCTTCACTAGGTCACAACCTGCACTACTCATGGCAAGAACTTTTAATTTTATCAGTGTCTTTCACAGAACAGCGCTGTATGACCCTCGTGGGTTTAGTAGTTTTGATTATAACTGCACAAGTGGATTCTTTGACCGAAAGGTGCGAGCAGTCTGCATCACGTGCACCACCTCGAAGCATGCTTGAAATTTCCACTTTCTTCAGTACCATCTTATTCTTTGCACAGCCACCATTAGTAACAAAAACAGTACAATCAAATTAAGGAGTAACTTGAAAGGGTCATACAGTACTGCAGATAGTGTGGGAAAGAAGGAATGTACAATGAAGATCAGGTGAAGGGTAGGGGTAGGGGCAGAGAGCAAATGAGAAAATTGGTGCATTAAGTTAATCAGAAAATCAGAGCCTGCATCAAAGGTGGGACCTTCAGCTAGGTTAGTGTTGGGGTGACATAAGTGAATTCTGTGTTTCCACTAATAGGCTAGACAATCCATGAAAATGTTGAACAGACAGTGCAACCTGACAGTCCTGGGCGTTTTTCCGAGGTCTACAAGGCGTGTGGCCAATGTGTATAGAATGCAATCTTCCAAACACGACAGTGGTGTAACAAAACAGTTTGTTGTGGGTTATTGTTACCATCGGTTGGTGAGAGCTAGCTTGCACACAGACATGTCCAGGGACCCAGCAGACAGACTTCTTTGCATTTGCTAAACTTTAGACTTAACCAAAGTTGAATGTAATGGAACCAGGCTGTGGAATATATGGATAGCCTTAGCCCTTCACTGTTGGAAAACCTAAAATTAAGTGCTCACAATTAAATGGCACATGGGAGGCAGATGTAGCTAGTGTATGGAATAATTGGCAGGTTATTGAATCCTGTTAATATTTGAGAAGTTAGGTTTAGGTTAGTGTATGTAGAAGGATATTTTTCAGTAAAAGTAGGCCTTAGAGATGCATGGTTGTCTTAACGATGCATCTCTTGGGTGTTGGGAGGGGGATTAATATATGCAGAATCTAATAGAAAATGGGAGTTGTCATAGTTGCTCTTTGCTGATGACACTGCTTTTGGTATTACAGGTCCTCCATCACAAATCCGGCATCATTGGGACCTGTAGTGTGCCGGATTACTGAGTTTGCCAAATTACAGAGTGGTTAGGTTAGAATACACTTAATAAAATTAACCAACTTGACTTACACAGTTCATTGAACATCGGCAAAAATCGAACATTTCCGCTACTTTGAGCTCGATTTCAAGGTACTTTTCGTTATGAAAGCAATCAAAATCATGTCTATTTCTGTAATATACCTTCCATTCTATCAAATGAGTCCAAAAAATGAGAATACAACCATAAAAACCTTATGAAAATATACTGCAGAGAGGTGGCAAATGGCTGAGAAGTGAACTCCCTTATTTATCGTCCGTCTTTTTTATTTTTGTTGTGTTATTAGCATCTTTCCATCATATACAGTGGACCCCCGCATAACGATTACCTCCGAATGTGACCAATTATGTAAGTGTATGTATAATCCTCCGGGTTTAGCGCTTCCCCCTTGATTGTAATAATAATAATATGTAAGTGTATTTATGTAAGTGCGTTTGTACGTGTATGTTTGGGGGTCTGAAATGGACTAATCTACTTCACAATATTTCTTATGGGAACAAATTCGGTCAGTACTGGCACCTGAACATACTTCTGGAGTGAAAAAATATCGTTAACCGGGGGTCCACTGTATTGCCCAAGTTTCAATGAGATAGCCCAACAAACAACTGAGAAAAAAAATATTTACCAAAAATCATATATGGCAAGCCCAAGCCAGGTACTGGAAATAAGTCACTTTGACTTTTCTGGGTTATCCTAGGTTCTCTATACATACACTACTATGTATGATAATCTATGTAACTATTTGTGTATACCTGAATAAACTTCTAGTCTGTCAACTGAATACAAGAAACCGCCCACTCACTTATTTCAACTACCCAATAAAGTGGTCAAATTGTCAATTTGGCCGATTTCACACAAATTTCAACAGATGCCAATTTCAAAATGGGATCCAGAATAAACAATGCAGACATTCCTGGCACTAAAATAACATTTTCTCTGTTCATTAGTCACATCTCCAGGCCCCTCTTATATTACTCTTGCTTATTACCATTTGGAATTTTTATTCACAAAAAAAAAAAAAAATAGAAGATTTACTGTTATGCAGACTACTGCATTATTGTAATAATTGTATAAATAATGTCAATCCATTCTTGACTCCGTACTGGAATTTAGACTGGCAGGCGGACAGGTATTGAACGGTGACGTCATTTGTTTACTCTTGAGCTTCGCTAAAGAACAGAACATTTTTGCTACTGTGAGCGCAATTTCAAGGTACTTTTCGTCATGAAAGCAATCAAAATCATATCTATTTCTCGTAATGACACGATTGCAAACAAACCATGCCATGGGCGGGATTGAACCCGCGGTTAGAGAGTCTCAAAACTCAAGACCGTCGCGTTAGCCACTGGACCAGCTAACCACAATAAGATTCGTCCAACTAGGTATACAGTGGACCCCCGGTTTACAATCAGCTCCCAATGCGACCAATTATGTAAGTATTTATGTAAGTGCGTTTGTATGAGTATGTTTGGGGGTCTGGAACGGACTAATCTAATTCACAATATTCCTTATGGGAACAAATTCGGTCAGTACTGGCACCTGAACATACGTCTGGGATGAAATAATATCGTAAACCGGGGGTCCACTGTATTTCTACACCATAGGAAGGTTAGCATAGGCACCACTGTGACCACAAATGCAAGTTTTTACAGACGAATCTCCAGCTAGCGCGGCCGTGACGAACTCTAGCTCAAGTCCCCTCAATGCCGTCAACGCGACGGTCTGGAGTTTTGAGACTCTGACCGCGGGTTCAATCCCGCCCATGGTATGGTCATATCTATTTCTGTAATATATCATTCATTCTATCAAATGAGACCGAAAAAATGAGAATATAACCATAACCATACAAAAATATACCGCTAATGGCTGAGAATTGAACTCCGCTATTTATGGTCTGATTTCTTTCATTTTTGGTGTACGTGAAGAAGTATCTTTCCATCATACATTGCCCAAGTTTGAATAAGATAACCCAACAAACAACTGAGAAAATAATAATAATAATATCATCTTTACTTACTACACGTATGTACATGTACAAGGTATACAGGCCTAGCTGACATCAGTGACATACTACTGTATAGAAAGGCACTTGTTATGCCGAGTATTTCAAGAAAATTAGGTCAGTGTCCCAGGATAACACCCACACTAGTCGGCTAACACCCAGGTACCCATTTACTGATGGGTAAACATAGACAACAGGTGTAAAGAAACACGCCTAATGTTTCTACCCTGGCTGGGAATCGAATATTTACCAAAAATCATATATGGCTAACCCAAACCAGGTACTAAAAATAAGCCACGTTGACTTTTTTGGGGTTATCCTAGGTTCTCTACACATATGCTGCTAAGTGTGATAATCTATAGAGAGAAAATAACTTTGTTTCATGTTTATGATGGAGTACGAGTGTATATCATAGTTAGCCCTGTGCTATAATCCGTTTCTCTAATATAAGCCACCAAGACAAGGATAGGAGAATGGTATTTGTTTACCATATCCTCTTCATAACTCTGTCGAACTGCTCGGTGTTATGCCAATTATTCATTCTGGAGTATTTAACATGTTTTATGCTATTTATATTGTTTATGTCATATTAGATCAATTGTGATAGGCAAATAAGCTGTAGTGTTGATATTAGCGTAATAATAAGCATATTCTCCTGCTTCATGAGACTGAACTCATGGCATCCGACAGTGGCTTCAAAGCCACCTTATCTTTAATGGATAATGTACTGTGTAGATGCTTTACATAATGAGAAGCATTTCTTTTATTCATTGGAACCATGGCTAGGGCTAAAAGTAAGCAGGTTAAAACAATAAATGGAGGAAAAGACATTGGAATGACTTATGCAGCAAGTAGCACCACCAAACAGTACCAGCAGGTTGGTGTGGCGACCCTGGAAATTTGAAATTATGCTAGCCAAAATTAGTGCTGAATAACTGAAGGAACCGAATAACTGATTGCCGGATTTGTGATGGCGGACCTGTATTACAATCATAACTAAGATGCACTGCTTTTGGGAGATTCTGAAGAGATGCAAAGGTTAGTGGACAAATTTGGGAGGGTATGTAAAGGAAGTTGAGTGAACATAGGAAAGAGCAAAGTGATGAGGGTAACAAATGAGTTAGGCAATGAAAGACTGGATATTAGATTGGAGAGAGTACAGAGAAAGTAATGTGTTCTGATATTTAGGAGTGGGCTTGTCAGCAGTTGGGTAAACAAAAGAAGAGGTGAACCATATAATTACTGAAAGGAAAACGGTAGGCAGTGCATTGAGGCATCTGGAGACAAAGAATGTTATTCATGGAGGCAAGAACGGGAATGTATGAGGCTATAGTGGCACCAGCACTCTTGTGTGGGTGTGAAGCCTGGGTAGTGAGGTGTTTGGAGGCATGTCTGAGGGGTAATGTGTGGTGGATATATTATGCAGAGAATTTGTAGTTTTATCCAGAGGGCTCGTTGAGGTGGTTTAGACACGAGAGGGTGGAAGTTAATATTACGACTTGGAAGGTGTGTGAATCTAAGAGGGAAGGTGGGGTAGGGATCACCCTAGGAAAGAGTGGAGGGGGTAAATTACGTTCAAAGGGCTTCGACATAAAACAGGCACCTGTAAGCATGTTAGGAGTGGAGGCAAATGGTTTTTTGGGACCTGAAGAGGTTTTGTGAAGTGATTCAAGCAAACTGGTTAGCCAGACTAAGTCCTAGAAGGAAAGTACAGTGCCTGCACTCTGAAAAGTTATCGAGTGGATGGTGAAAGTGTTTTCAGGGTCTCCCTATGACGGTAGGAGATAGCTAGTGTGTTGAAAAAAAAGTGACGATAAAACTTTTTTTTCATCAGTACTTACCAAGATGTGTAGGCATGGATTTAAAGATCAGTGATGGCAACATCAGCAATTGCACATTTTTCTACTTAATTTTTTTTTCTTTGATTTCCTAATTTATATTAAATTAACTTGAGGTCCACGATAACCTTATCCAGCACAATGTATATACATCCACTTGTTGCATGCAACACAATACACCCCCTCACTACTAGTCATCAGTACATGGTTTACAAAACACATCGTGTCAATGTAAACACCCGCACAAATGTTTCGCCTTACTGTTGTGTTTTTCACTTGACATGGTGCTGTGCGCGTGTCTGCTTTCCTGGGGGCTTTGTGAGTAAAATACGAGGCAGCCACGGTGAAAAGCTCTGTTCCACAAGGCACAGTACTCGCTCCCATCTTGTTCCTCATCCTCATATCTGACATAGACAAGGATGTCAACCACAGCACTGTGTCTTCCTTTGCAGATGACACCCGAATCTGCATGACAGTGTCTTCCATTGCAGACACTGCAAGGCTCCAGGCGGACATCAATCAAATCTTTCAGTGGGCTGCAGAAAACAATATGAAGTTCAACGATGAGAAATTTCAATTACGTACTCAGATATGGTAAACACGAGGAAATTAAATCTTCATCAGAGTACAAAACAAATTCTGGCCACAAAATAGAGCGAAACACCAACGTCAAAGACCTGGGAGTGATCATGTCGGAGGATCTCACCTTCAAGGACCATAACATTGTATCAATCGCATCTGCTAGAAAAATGACAGGATGGATAATGAGAGCCTTCAAAACTAGGGATGCCAAGCCCATGATGACACTCTTCAGGTCACTTGTTCTATCTAGGCTGAAATATTGCTGCACACTAACAGCACCTTTCAAGGCAGGTGAAATTGCTGACCTAGAAAATGTACAGAGAACCTTCACGGCGCGCATAACGGAGATAAAACACCTCAATTACTGGGAGCGCTTGAGGTTCCTGAACCTGTATTCCCTGGAACACAGGCGGGAGAGATACATGATTATATACACCTGGAAAATCCTAGAGGGACTAGTACCGAACTTGCACACGAAAATCACTCACTACGAAAGCAAAAGACTTGGCAGACGTTGCAGCATCCCCCCAATGAAAAGCAGGGGTGTCACTAGCACGTTAAGAGACCATACAATAAGTGTCTTGGGCTCGAGACTGTTCAACTGCCTCCCAGCATACATAAGGGGGATTACCAACAGACCCCTGGCAGTCTTCAAGCTGGCACTAGACAAGCACCTAAAGTCGGTTCCTGATCAGCCGGGCTGTGGCTCGTACGTTGGTTTGTGTGCAGCCAGTAGTAACAGCCTGGTTGATCAGGCTCTGATGCACCAGGAGGCCTGGTCACAGACTGAGCCGCGGGGGCGTTGACCCCCGGAACTCTCTCTCCAGGTAATACACATTTCTTCCCAGCCCATTTCTTACTTGGTGTCATTAGAAAGTGATGAACAACTTCAAATGAGAGGGTATTTGGTGATCAGTTTGGTGGTGCATGTGTACGACAGATGTTGCAACCTGGTACAGTGGACCCCCGGTTAATGATATTTTTTCACTCCAGAAGTATGATCAGGTGCCAGTACTGACCAAATTTGTTCCCATAAGAAATATTGTGAAGTAGATTAGTCCATTTCAGACCCCCAAACATACACGTACAAACACACTTACATAAATACACTTACATAATTGGTCACATTCGGAGGTAATCGTTATGCGGGGGTCCACTGTATTTGTGTATTTGGGCATGTGCCAGGTCTGTTGGGCATGTGCCAAGTCTGTTGCCAGGTCTGATCTGGTATATATTGTATGTATTGAATTGATCATTGCAATGTCCACAAGATGGAAGAAAAGTTTCACGTACCACTTGTAACTTGCAGACACAGTCAGCAAACTCGGTCGGCTTGTTACATTTGTCTACCAAACACATGTTGGCAGTGTAATCCACGAGAGCAGCTGGTCTCAGAATGGGTCCATTAGTGGACCCATTGATGTCAACAATGTCATGTCACAGTCATCAATGCCATGGTGTCATTAGCATGAAACACCTGCACTGCACCAGTACAAGTACCAGTGCTTGCATGCACTGAACCTGGGCATGTGTGTACCACGTATTGTACCACATATTTGTCGTGTTAACACAGGAAATCAGTGTGATGTATATCCCTTTCCAAGATATTGTTCCATCATTTTTCTCACTAGTCATCTAAGATACCCAATAACTCTGGTATTTTTTAATGTTTTGATTCCTGTGCATACAATCAGATCCAATACTGAGCTGGTTTGACAATCACTACATGACCAGATCAATGAAAAAGTTTCCTCTTGCTTAGTATATACATATACTACTTGAACAACAATCTACCTTTGAAAAGGATCAAAGACTCAATGAGGACAATGTTATAGAAGATAAAAACACACCAAACTTCTGCTTCATATACATAAAAACTATCCCTAACCCTGTATAACATGTAATTTCTGTTGAGCCTCATCTTGTCTGAAAAGTGTAGCAGCAGGATAAATCTGTCGATGGGAAGAGATCACTGAAGGCTGGGGCACAAATTATGCAAATCACTCAACTCTTACGACTGAACATCTCAGCCAAAGTCGAGTCTTTATACTAGTGTAGCCATGATCATGGCAAAACCAACATTGCTTACCATTGTATACTGGCAGTACCTAGTGGTTTCCCTCACTGTTATTTTCATCAGCGGCTCACTGAAATACAGTTCAAAGAATTAATTTTCACTGGTTTCATTCCTCATGGTACAATTAAGGTTAGATTCTACTGTCATCAAATTGAGAATGGGCACAAAATGTGTATCTTCCTGCCAATCCCAGATGCAGTCTGGTGGTGGTTGCTGGATATTAGTGGCTAGTTGTGTGGGGGTAGTGGAGGTTGCAATTGGTTGTTGCAGTGTTGGGTGTGGGCCATGCCTCCCAGCCTGAGCTGGCAGTGATTCTGTGCAGCTTGTGCCACCACCTGCTGCCACTTGTAGTGCTGGCATTTGCCATAACCTGTTACTCATCCCAAATGATGCACCATCATCATCTGGCTGGTGTTGGGTCCTGGGATGTATTCCATTCACTGGGAATAGCAATTGGGCACACTTATCAGACCCCACGTGGTGCCTTATAATTTGACACTTCACAGGTGAATTATTATTACAATCAAAACTCAAAGTCCTCCTCACTATTATTCACATTTAAGCCCAGACCCTGGAAGAATGAACTTTTGCTTACAGCGTGGTGGTGGAATTGTTCCAGATGAATGAACCCAAGATGTGGATGGTTGTGGATTGTCGGGGTTTTCAGTGATATTTCCAGTATCTTGAGCATCACTTTCAGCCAGAACCAAGAAACAATTGGTTCTATAATCCTTGCTCGTGCGAGGGCATTTACTATCTTTGGCTAGCATTTTTACTGCTGAATTGTATGCCATTCTTGCAGCACTTATTCGTATCGCATCTATGCCTTTGTCATCATTTGTGGTTGTCTCAGACTCCCTTAGTGCTCTACAGGCTATACGAAAATTTGATACACCTCACCCCCTGGTTCTCCGTATCCAACTTTGGCTACGCTGTATCTCTACCAAGCATAAAGATATTGTTTTTTGTTGGGTCCCTGGTCATGTCGACGTACAGGGCAATCAACAGGCAGACAGTGCTGTGCGGTCGGCAGTACATGACCTACCAATTTCATATAGAGGTGTTCCATTTTCGGACTATTTTGCTGTAATAGCTACCCACCTTCACACCCGTTGGTCAACTCTACTTGGTAACAAACTTCATTCTATTAAACCGAGCCTAGGTTACTGGCCGTCTTCTTGTCAACAGTGCCGAGGTTGGGAGACTACTCTCTCCCGCCTTCACATTGGCCACACTCATCTTACTCATGAGTGTCTCATGGAGAGGCACCCTGTTCCTCTCTGTGAGAAGTGTCAAGTTCCAGTATTGATTAGCCACATTCTGTTAGACTGCCCTCTCTATTAACGAGCACGCAGAATTTACCTCCAACGTCGTCTCCACTCTACTACCCTCTCTCTACCTTTCCTTCTTGCTGATGGACCCTCCTTTAATCCTCTCTCACTGACTTCTTGACAACGACTGATTTACTCCACAAACTCTGATGATGATACCTTTTGCACTCCCCTCAACCCTTTCTACCTCAATCTCTTGCTGCCCTCTACCCTGTTCTCCATAACCTATTACTCATCCATCTCCCTTTTACCACCTGATACTCTCGCTTCCTTCCTGCCCTGCAGTGCTGTATAGCCCTTGTGGTTTAGTGCTTCTTTTTGATAATAATAATAATATAATCCTTGCTGCTGGAGCTGTACTTGACAATAAAGCCTGTTCAATTTGCCTGGGAGCAAGCCTTTGCATTCTGATGGCATGGCACTAAATATGGCATTCCCACAATGTACTGCAGTGGCCCTGATTTTTTGTATACTGTGTACAGACCTGTTCCTCATGTGCAGGTCTCTTGTGCCAATTTTTAACCCTTTAACTGTCAAGACATTCATCAATGCATCTCTGCTAATGCTTTGGCTAGCATTTTTATGGCTGAAGTGTGTGCCATTCTCGTAGCACTTATCTGTATTGCATCTATGCATGTGTCACCATATATGGTAGTTTCAGACTCCCTAGTGCTTTACAGGCTATAAGAAAATTTGATGCACCTCATCTCCTGGTTCTTCGTATCCTACTTTGGTTACACTGTATCTAGCAAGCACAAGGATATTGTTTTTTGTTGGGTCCCCAGTCATGTTGACATAGGACATTGAACAGGCAGACACTGCTGTGCAATCAGCAGTACATGACCTCCCAGTTCCATATAGAGGTGTTCCACTCACAAATTATTTTGTTGTAACTGCTACCCACCTTTGCACCCGTTGGCAACAACATTGGTCTGATCTGCTACATAACAAATAACATTCTATTAAACCAAGTATAGGTTTCTGGCTGTCTTGTTATCAATGTCGAGGTTGGGAGACTACTCCCGTACTCGCATCGGCCACACTCCTCTTACTCACGGGTATCTCATGGAAAGGTGCCCTGTTCCACTCTGTGAGAATTGTCAGGTTCCAGTTTCTGTTAGTGGGCATTCCAACAGGATATGGCTATCAATGAACACACAGAATTTACCTCAAACCTCATCACTACTCTACTGCCCTTAATTTACCTTCCCTTCTTGCTGATGGACCCTCCTTTAACCCAGATTCTCTTACTGACTTTTTGACAGCAACTGATGTACTGCACAAACTCTGATGATGATGCCTCTAGCACTCCTCAATCTCTTGCTACCCTCTACCCCTGCACTATCCACTGCCCTGTTGCACTCGACAACCTAATAATAATCCCTATTGCTACCTAATACCCCTGCATCCTTCCCTACCTTGCTGCACTGTATGGCCCTTGTAGGTTTAGCTTTTTTTTTTTATAATCTGCTAGCACTCCAAATATTTTGGAAAAAAAAATGGTTAATTTTCTGTTACAATTTTTTTTAGGGTCGGTACTTCCTGCGTAGTTGGTGCTATTATTTAACAAATGTATGGAAGAGGGTAAGGTACCTAGGGATTGGCAGAGAGCATGCATAGTTCCTTTGTATAAAGGCAAAAGGGATAAAAGAGAGTGCAAAAATTATAGGGGAATAAGTCTGTTGAGTATAGCTGGTAAAGTGTATGGTAGAGTTATCATTGAAAGAATTAAAAGTAGGATGGAGAGAAGGATAGCAGACAAACAAGGAGGCTTTAGGAAAGGTAGGGGGTGTGTAGACCAAGTGTTTACAGTGAAACATATAGGTGAACAGTACAGTGGACCCCCGCATAACGATATTAATCCGTTCATGAGAGCTCATTGTTATGCGAAATTATTGTTAGGCGGATGAATTTTCCCCATAAGAAATAATGGAAATCAAATTAATCCGTGCAAGACACCCCAAAGTATGAAAAAAAAACATTTTTACCACATGAAATATTAATTTTAATACACACAAACTGAAAAAGGCATGCACAATTACATGACACTTACCTTTATTGAAGATCTGGTGATGATTGATGGGATGGGAGGAGGAGAGAGTCTTAATGTTTAGAAGGGGAATCCCCTTCCATTAAGACTTGAGGTGTCAAGTCCTTTTCTGGGGTTACTTCCCTTCTTCTTTTAATGCCACTAGGACCAGCTTCAGAGTCACTGGACTTCTGTCACACAACATATCTGTCCATAGTGGCCTGTACCTCTCGTTCCTTTATGACTTAAAGTGTTTCACAACATTGTCAGTGTAATAGTCACCAGCACGGCTTGCAATAGCTGTGTGAGGGTGATTTTCATCCATAAAGGTTTGCACTTTCAGCCACATTGCACAGATTTCCTTAATCTTTGTAGTATGCAACTTCTTCAATTTCTCTCTCCCCTCCTCCGAACCAGTTTCCTCAGGTCTGGCCTCTTGCTGTTGAAGTTGATCTATCAGCTCATCAGTGGTTAGTTCTTCATTGTCCTCCTCCACCAACTCTTCCACATCATCCCCACTAACCTCCAACCCCAAGGTCTTCCCCAATGTCACAATTGATTCCTCAACTGGCATACTCCTCTCAGGGTTAGCCTCAAATCCTTCAAAATCCCTTTTGTCTACACATTCTGGCCACAGTTTCTTCCAAGCAGAGTTCAAGGTCCTCTTAGTCACTCCCTCCCAAGCCTTACCTATAAGGTTTACACAATTGAGGATATTAAAGTGATCTCTCCAAAACTCTTTTAGAGTCAGTTGAGTTTCTGAGGTCACTACAAAGCACCTTTCAAACAGAGCTTTTGTGTACAGTTTTTTGAAGTTTGCAATAACCTGCTGGTCCATGGGCTGCAGGAGAGGAGTGGTATTAGGAGGCAAAAACTTCACCTTAATGAACTTCATGTCTCCATAAAGTCGCTCTGCCATGTCTGTAGGATGACCAGGGGCATTGTCTAACACCAGGAAGCACTTAAGGTCTAATTTCTTTTCAGTTAGGTAATCTTTCACATTGGGGGCAAATGCATGGTGTAACCAGTCATAGAAAAAGTCCCTAGTGACCCATGCCTTACTGTTTGCCCTCCACAGCACACACAAATTAGCCTTGAGGATATTCTTTTGTCTGAACGCTCTGGGAGTTTCTGAGTGATACACTAATAAAGGCTTCACTTTGCAATCACCAGTAGCATTGGAACACATCAACAGAGTAAGCCTGTCTTTCATAGGCTTATGTCCTGGGAGTGCCTTTTCCTCCTGAGTAATGTAGGTCCTGCTTGGCATTTTCTTCCAAAACAGGCCTGTTTCATCACAATTAAACACTTGTTCAGGTTTCAGTCCTTCACTTTCTATGTACTCCTTGAATTCCTGCACATATTTTTCAGGTGCTTTGTGGTCCGAACTGGCAGCCTCACCATGCCTTATCACACTATGTATGCCACTACGCTTCTTAAATCTCTCAAACCAACCTTTGCTGGCCTTAAATTCACTCGCATCATCACTAGTTGCAGGCATTTTTTTAATTAAATCCTGATGCAACTTCCTAGCCTTTTCACTTATGATCACTTGAGAGATGCTATCTCCTGCTATCTGTTTTTCATTTATCCACACCAATAAGGTGGCATTGTACGTCCGAGATCGCTTGAACTGTTGCATAAAAACGGGTATTAAGTCTGAAGTAACACATACAGAGTCTGTTTGGATAGAATTTTCAGAGGGGCATGAAAAACTGATTTTAGGAGTGATATACCGTCCCCCTAACTTAGATAGGGACCAAGGGAAACTACTATGGGAGGAAATTGTTAAGGCCACAAGGCACGATAATGTAGTAATTCTAGGAGACTTTAACTTTAGTCATGTTGATTGGAATTTCTTGACTGGGAATTTAGAATCGTACGACTTCTTAGAAGTATTTCAGGATTGTTTTTTGAAGCAGTTTGTGACAGAACCTACAAGGGGAAATAACCTGCTTGACTTAGTTATGGCAAACAATGAATCCCTTGTTAATAATTTAGAAATTTCAGAGGAACTGGGTGCTAGCGACCACAAATCAATTACATTTAGCATTGAATGGAAGTACGATAGTAGCGATAACTCAGTAACAGTCCCAGATTTTCGCTTAGCAGATTACGATGGGCTTAAAGAACACTTATCATCTGTTGACTGGGGTAACGAAGAGAGCTATCAATATGACAGTTTTCTGAACACTATACATGCTGCTCAAAGAGCGTTTATCCCATATAAAGAAATTAGATCAAATAGAAATGACCCAAAATGGATGAATAATAGGCTCAAATATCTACTAGGGCATAAGAAAGGAATTTATAGGCGTATCAAAAGAGGTGAGGGTCATCTTATGAATCAGTATATTGACATTAAGAGGGACATTAAAAAGGGGATAAGAAAAGCTAAAAGGGACTATGAAATTAAAGTTGCTAGGGATTCTAAAACTAACCCAAAAAGTTTTTTCCAGGTCTATAGAACAAAAGTTAGAGATAAGATAGGTCCCCTTAAAAATAACTATGGGCACCTTACTGACAATGAGAATGAAATGTGCTTGATTTTAAATAATTATTTTCTCTCAGTTTTTACACAGGAAGACACTAACAATATTCCAGTAATTAATTTTTACAGTGGGCTAGAAGAAGATAAATTATGTAACATCACAGTCACTAGTGAGATGGTTGTGAGGCAGATAGACAGACTGAAGCAAAATAAGTCGCCGGGTCCTGATGAGGTTTTTTCAAGGGTTCTTAAGGAATGCAAAATGGAACTCTGTGAACCATTAACTAATATTTTTAATTTATCTCTTCAAACAGGTGTAGTGTCTGATATGTGGAAGATGGCTAATGTAACTCCTATTTTTAAAACAGGGGACAAGTCGTTACCGTCAAATTACCGCCCAATAAGCCTGACCTCAATTGTAGGCAAATTACTAGAGTCAATTATAGCTGAGATTATAAGAAGCCATCTCGATAAGCATAGCTTGATTAATGATACTCAGCATGGATTCACAAGAGGCCGGTCTTGTCTAACTAATTTATTAACTTTCTTCAGTAAAGCTTTTGAGGCTGTTGACCACAATAAAGAATTTGATATTATTTACTTAGATTTTAGTAAGGCTTTTGATAGAGTTCCGCACCATAGACTGTTAAAGAAAGTGGCAGCCCATGGCATTGGGGGAAAAGTGCTCTCGTGGATCGAGTCATGGCTCACTGACAGGAAGCAGAGAGTGTCCATAAATGGGGTTAAATCCGAGTGGGGATCTGTAACAAGTGGCGTTCCACAGGGATCAGTCTTGGGTCCGTTGTTGTTTATAATATATATCAATGATCTTGATGAGGGAATTACTAGTGATATGAGCAAATTCGCCGATGACACAAAGATAGGTAGGATAATTGATTCAAACGTAGATGTTAGGGAACTTCAGGAGGACTTAAACAAACTCTATTCTTGGTCAGAAAAGTGGCAGATGCAGTTCAATGTAGATAAGTGCAAGGTTCTGAAGCTTGGGAGTGCCCATAACCCTAGTACTTATAAATTAAATGATGTAGAACTTAGCCATACAGATTGCGAAAAGGACTTGGGGGTTATGGTGAGCAGCAACCTTAAACCAAGACAGCAATGCCTAAGCGTACGTAATAAGGCAAATAGATTACTGGGATTTATATCAAGAAGTGTAAGCAACAGAAGTCCAGAGGTCATACTGCAGCTTTATACATCATTAGTAAGGCCTCACCTTGATTATGCAGCTCAGTTCTGGTCTCCGTATTACAAAATGGACATAAATTCGTTAGAAAACATTCAGCGTAGGATGACTAAATTAATACATAGCATCAGAAATCTTCCTTATGAAGAAAGATTGAAGACTCTTAAGTTACATTCACTTGTTAGACGAAGAATGAGGGGAGACCTGATCGAAGTGTATAAGTGGAAGATAGGTATTAATAAAGGGGATATTAATAAGGTCTTGAGGATGTCTCTCCAAGAGAGAACCCGCAGTAATGGATTTAAATTAGATAAGTTTAGATTTAGAAAGGACATAGGAAAGTATTGGTTTGGAAATAGGGTAGTTGATGAGTGGAACAGTCTACCTAGTTGGGTTATTGAGGCTAGGACTTTGGGTAGTTTCAAATCTAGGTTGGATAAGTACATGAGTGGGAAGGGTTGGATTTGAGTGGGACTTTCACATCAGAGCTTATTTCTTGGGTAGCATTGAAAATTGGGTTGGGTAAATGTTTTGTTAGTGGGATGAATTGTAAAGGACCTGCCTAGTATGGGCCAGCAGGCCTCCTGCAGTGTTCCTCCTTTCTTATGTTCTTATGTTCTTATGAGTCTCTCAACATCTTCCATCACTTGCGATCTCTGTTTCGAAAACACAGTTGAACCTTTGGCAAGAACAGCTTCCTTGATTGCCTTTTTGTTGCCCACAATAGTAGCGATGGTTGACTGGGGTTTATTATACAACCTGGCCAGCTCGGAGACATGCACTCCACTTTCATACTTATCAATGATCTCTTTCTTCATCTCTATAGTAATTCTCACCCTTATTCCTGTAGGGTTGGCACTAGAAGCTTTCTTGGGGCCCATGGTCACTTATTTTGCAGATAAAATCACCAAAAACACTGTAATAATACGAAATGTTCCGATTGTATGCTTGGATGTTACCGCGGAGGCTGGCTGGTAAACAATGCCACCGGCGGAACATGTGAGGCTGGCTAAGGCCGCACATTAGACGCGTCTCGGACGAACAGTGTTGAGCGGGTTTTTTAGCGGTATGCGAGGCAAAATCTTAGCGATAAAACGTATTGGTATGCGGATTTAACGTTATGTAAGGCCAACGGTATGCGGGGGTCCACTGTATTTAGATAAGGGTATGGCATCTATGGATTTGGAAAAGGCATATGACAGGGTGGATAGGAGGGCAATGTGGCAGGTGTATGGTATAGGAGGTAGGGTACTGAAAGCAGTGAAGAGTTTTTATGATAGTGAGGCTCAGGTTAGAGTATGTAGGAGAGAAGAAGAGTATTTCCCAGTAAAAGTAGGCCTTAGATAAGGATGTGTGATGTCACCATGGTTGTTAAATATACAGTGGACCCTCAGCTAATGATGGCATCAGCTAACATTAAATCCAGCTAACGATACATTTTAACACACAAAATTTGCCTCAGCTAACGCTAAAAACTCACCCAACGCGGTTCGTTTGAGACGCGTCCACGT
Source organism: Cherax quadricarinatus (assembly GCF_038502225.1). Classification (NCBI taxonomy): domain Eukaryota; kingdom Metazoa; phylum Arthropoda; class Malacostraca; order Decapoda; family Parastacidae; genus Cherax; species Cherax quadricarinatus. The sequence goes on along the minus strand of NC_091331.1, from coordinate 18,023,905 downwards.
GTGGCCTGAGTGCATCGCTACTGGGCCGTGCGGACGTGCTGCGCAGTAGCTCCTGATTGAGTTGGCTTTTGCGCAGTGTTGACATGTACTTGGCTCTGTGAAGACCTGTTTGCGCGCTCTCTAGAATTGAAGCAAGATGCCCTCCATCGAGCAACTTTACCAACAGCTTAAGGAAGAATTGAGGTTGGCGAATATGGAAATTCGGCGACTGACCGAGGAAAACAAAAAGATTCGGAGTAGTCCTCCTGTTTTGAGTCCTCAGGTCAAGAAGGGAAACTGGTCAGTGGCTGGACAGCAGGGAAAGAAGTTGACGATCAAGAAGACGAATGGAAAGGTAGAAACGATGAAGAAGAAAGAGACTGCCGTGGAAACTGTTTTGGAAACATCCAATACATTCTCAGTGCTACCTGACGAATGTGAGTCGAATACTGGGAACGTCACGACGAAATACATTAAGGAAGGTACGAATATTGTTGTTGTTGGGGATAGCCAAGTTAGGTATATGGATAGGGCGTTCTGCTTGAAGGACAGGAGTAGGAGACAGAGAGTTTGCTTTCCTGGGGCTGGGATGGAGGATATTGTTAGCCGTCTGGATGACATCATGAGAGGTAATGGGAGCAATCCTATTATCTGTCTCAGTGCTGGAGGCAACGATGTTGGCAGACGTAGGAGTGAGGACCTGATTAGCAGGTATAGGTCAGCAATAGAAATAATTAGAAGTAAGGGTGGGAACCCTCTCATATGTGGTATTTTGCCAAGGAGGGGAGTTGGAAGTGAATGGTTGTCCAGGGCAATTGGTGTCAATTGCTGGCTGGACAAATACTGTAAGGAAAATGCGGTAACATTCATTGACAACTGGGACCTCTTCTATGGCAGAAATGACATGTATGCTAGGGATGGGGTTCACTTATCTAGGTGTGGGGTGGGAGCACTGGCAACTGCAGTGGAGGGAGCAGTTAGGACTTTAAACTAGGAATAGTTAGTGGTATGGGTTTTGGCAGGAAAACAGTGAAGTTCCAGTGTAGTAATATTACGAGTTCTAGGGGAACTAGTAATAATAAGAACGAGATAGATATTGAAAAGCCAGGGACCTTGGGTGATAAGGACAGTAATAGGTTTAGTAGAAAAATAGAAATGAGCAGGAAGGGTAAAGAGAAAGGAGAGTCTTTCAATGTTTATTATGCAAATTGCCGTAGTGCTAGGAATAAGATGGACGAGTTGAGATTAGTTGCTAGTGTAGGTAACATTGATGTATTTGCCTTAACTGAGACGTGGTTTAATTCAAAAAGTCGGGACATGCCTGCGGAATGTCATATTCAGGGTTTTAAATTGTTCCAAGAAGATAGAAGTATTGGGAGGGGGGGTGGGGTGGCATTGTATGTCCGAGATTGCTTGAACTGTTGCATAAAAACGGGTATTAAGTCTGAAGTAACACATACAGAGTCTGTTTGGATAGAATTTTCAGAGGGGCATGAAAAACTGATTTTAGGAGTGATATACCGTCCCCCAAACTTAGATAGGGACCAAGGGAAACTACTATGGGAGGAAATTGTTAAGGCCACAAGGCACGATAATGCAGTAATTCTAGGAGACTTTAACTTTAGTCATGTTGATTGGAATTTCTTGACTGGGAATTTAGAATCATACGACTTCTTAGAAGTATTTCAGGATTGTTTTTTGAAGCAGTTTGTGACAGAACCTACAAGGGGAAATAACCTGCTTGACTTAGTTATGGCAAACAATGAATCCCTTGTTAATAATTTAGAAATTTCAGAGGAACTGGGTGCTAGCGACCACAAATCAATTACATTTAGCATTGAATGGAAGTACGATAGTAGCGATAACTCAGTAACAGTCCCAGATTTTCGCTTAGCAGATTACGATGGGCTTAGAGAACACTTATCATCTGTTGACTGGGGTAACGAAGAGAGCTATCAATATGACAGTTTTCTGAATACTATACATGCTGCTCAAAGAGCGTTTATCCCATATAAAGAAATTAGATCAAATAGAAATGATCCAAAATGGATGAATAATAGGCTCAAATATCTACTAGGAAATAAGAAAGGAATTTATAGGCGTATCAAAAGAGGTGAGGGTCATCTTATGAATCAGTATATTGACATTAAGAGGGACATTAAAAAGGGGATAAGAAAAGCTAAAAGGGACTATGAAATTAAAGTTGCTAGGGATTCTAAAACTAACCCAAAAAGTTTTTTCCAGGTCTATAGAACAAAAGTTAGAGATAAGATAGGTCCCCTTAAAAATAACTATGGGCACCTTACTGACAAAGAGAATGAAATGTGCTTGATTTTAAATAATTATTTTCTGTCAGTTTTTACACAGGAAGACACTAACAATATTCCAGTAATTAATTTTTACAGTGGGCTAGAAGATAAATTATGTAACATCACAGTCACTAGTGAGATGGTTGTGAAGCAGATAGACAGACTGAAGCAAAATAAGTCGCCGGGTCCTGATGAGATTTTTTCAAGGGTTCTTAAGGAATGCAAAATGGAACTCTGTGAACCATTAACTAATATTTTTAATTTATCTCTTCAAACAGGTGTAGTGTCTGATATGTGGAAGATGGCTAATGTAACTCCTATTTTTAAAACAGGGGACAAGTCGTTACCGTCAAATTACCGCCCAATAAGCCTGACCTCAATTGTAGGCAAATTACTAGAGTCAATTATAGCTCAAATTATCAGAAGCCATCTCGATAAGCATAGCTTGATTAATGATACTCAGCATGGATTCACAAGAGGCTGGTCTTGTCTAACTAATTTATTAACTTTCTTCAGTAAAGCTTTTGAGGCTGTTGACCACAATAAAGAATTTGATATTATTTACTTAGATTTTAGTAAGGCTTTTGATAGAGTTCCGCACCATAGACTGTTAAAGAAAGTGGCAGCTCATGGCATTGGGGGAAAAGTGCTCTCGTGGATCGAGTCATGGCTCACTGACAGGAAGCACAGAGTGTCCATAAATGGGGTTAAATCCGAGTGGGGATCTGTAACAAGTGGCGTTCCACAGGGATCAGTTTTGGGCCCGTTGTTGTTTATAATATATATCAATGATCTTGATGAGGGAATTACTAGTGATATGAGCAAATTCGCCGATGACACAAAGATAGGTAGGATAATTGATTCAAATGTAGATGTTATGGAACTTCAGGAGGATTTAAACAAACTCTATTCTTGGTCAGAAAAGTGGCAGATGTAGTTCAATGTAGATAAATGCAAGGTTCTGAAGCTTGGGAGTGCCCATAACCCTAGTACTTATAAGTTAAATGATGTAGAACTTAGCCATACAGATTGCGAAAAGGACTTGGGGGTTATGGTGAGCAGCAACCTTAAACCAAGACAGCAATGCCTAAGCATACGTAATAAGGCAAATAGATTACTGGGATTTATATCAAGAAGTGTAAGCAACAGAAGTCCAGAGGTCATACTGCAGCTTTATACATCATTAGTAAGGCCTCACCTAGATTATGCAGCTCAGTTCTGGTCTCCATATTACAAAATGGACATAAATTCATTAGAAAACATTTAGCGTATGATGACTAAATTAATACATAGCATTAGAAATCTTCCTTATGACGAAGAATGAGGGGAGACCTGATCGAAGTGTATAAGTGGAAGATAGGTATTAATAAAGGGGATATTAATAAGGTCTTGAGGATGTCTCTCCAAGAAAGAACCCGCAGTAATGGATTTAAATTAGATAAGTTTAGATTTAGAAAGGACATAGGAAAGTATTGGTTTGGAAATAGGGTAGTTGATGAGTGGAACAGTCTACCTAGTTGGGTTATTGAGGCTGGGACTTTGGGTAGTTTCAAATCTAGGTTGGATAAGTACATGAGTGGGAGGGGTTGGATTTGAGTGGGACTTTCACATCAGAGCTTATTTCTTGGGTGGCATTGAAAATTGGGTTGGGCAAATGTTTTGTTAGTGGGATGAATTGTAAAGGACCTGCCTAGTATGGGCCAGCAGGCCTCCTGCAGTGTTCCTCCTTTCTTATGTTCTTATGTCTCAGTTGTCCCGTGGGTGCCAGTGTTTACAAGCCAGCCAGTGAGGTCGCATTCACGCATACAATCGGAACATTTAATATTATCACAGCGTTTTTAGTGATTGTACCTGCAAAATAAGTCCCCATAGGCCCCAAGAAAGCAGCTAGTGCCAACCCTGTGATAAAAAGGATGAGAATTAGTATGGAAATTAAGACAAATTTTGAAGGGTTTGGGGCTAACCCTGAGATGCCTATGCCAGTTGTGGAATCCATTGTGCCTACTTCAAAGATTAAGGAAATGTGTGCAAAGTGGGTTGAACTGCAAACCTTTATGGATGAAAATCACCCTAAAACAGCTATTGCAAGCCATGCTGGTGACTATTACAATGACAATGTTGTGGCCCATTTTAGGCAAATCTTAAAGGAATGGGAGGTACAAACCTCTATAGACAGATTTGTTGTGCGACAAAGGTCCAGTGAGTCTCAAGCTGGTCCTAGTGGCATTGAAAGAAGGGAAGTAACCCTGGAAAAGGACTTGATACCTCGAGTCCTAATGGAAGGGGATTCCCCTTCTAAACATTAATAACTTCCACACTCTCCCCTCCTCCCATCCCATCAATCATCACCAGATCTTCAATAAAGGTAAGTGTCAGTTTGTGTGTATTAAAATTAATATTTCATGTGGTAAAACTTTTTTTTTTTCATACTTTGGGGTGTCTTGCACGGATTAATTTGATTTCCATTACAGTGGACCCTCGCCTAACGATATTAATCCATTCCTGAGAGCTCAACGTTAAGCGAAATTATCGTTAGCCGAATTAATTTTCCCCATAAGAAATAATGGAAATCAAATTAATCCGTTCCTGACACCCCAAAGTATGAAAAAAAAAAAAATTTACCACATGAAATGTTAATTTTAATACACACAAACTGAAGAAGACATGCACAGTTACATGACACTTACCTTTATTGAAGATCTGGTGATGGTTGATGGGATGAGAGGAGGGAAGACTGTGGATGGTGTTAATGTTTAGAAGGGAAATCCCCTTCCATTAGGACTTGAGGTGGCAAGTCCTTTTCCAGGGTTACTTCTCTTCTTTTAATGCCACTAGGACCAGCTTGAGAGTCACTGGACCTCTGTCGCACAACATATCTGTCCATAGAGGCCTGTACCTCCCGTTCCTTTATGACATTCCTAAAGTGTTTCACAACACTGTCCGTGTAATAGTCACCAGCACGGCTTGCAATAGCTGTGTGAGGGTGATTTTCATCAAAAAAGGTTTGCACTTTAAGCCACATTGCACACATCCTTAATCTTCGAAGTAGACAACTTCTTCAATTTCTCTATCCCCTCCTCCAGAGCAGTTTCCTGAGGTGTGGCCTCTTGCTGTTGAAGATGATCTAGCAGCTAATCGGTGGTTAGTTCGTCATTGTCCTCCTCCACCAACTCTTCCACATCCTCCCCACTAACCTCCAACCCCAAGGACTTCCCCAATGCCACAATGGATTCCTCAATTGGCATAGGATTCCCAGGGTTAGCCTCAATACCCTTAATGAAGCTCATTTCCGCAGAAAGTCGCTCTGCCACGTCTGAAGGATGACCAGGAGCATTGTCTAATACCAGGAGGCACTTAAGGTCTAATTTCTTTTCAATTAGGTAATTTTTCACAGTGGGGGCAAATGCATGGTGTAACCAGTCATAGAAAAAGTCCCTAGTGACCCATGCCTTACTGTTTGCCCTCCACAGCACACACAAATTAGCCTTGAGGACATTGTTTTTCCTGAACACTGGGAGTTTCAGAGTGATACACCAATAAAGGCTTCACTTTGCAATCACCACTAGCATTAGCACACATCAACAGAGTAAGCCTGTCTTTCATAGGCTTATGTCCTGGGAGTGCCTTTTCCTCCTGAGTAATGTAGATCCTGCTTGGCATTTTCTTCCAAAACAGGCCTGTTTTGTCACAATTAAACACTTGTTCAGGTTTCAGTCCTTCACTGTCTATGTACTCCTTGAATTCCTGCACATATTTTTCAGCCGCTTTGTGGTCCGAACTGGCAGCCTCACCATGCCTTATCACACTATGTATGCCACTACGATTCTTAAATCTCTCAAACCAACCTTTGTTGGCCTTAAATTCACTCACATCACCACTAGTTGAAGGCATTTTTCTAATTAAATCCTCATGCAACTTCCTAGCCTTTTCACATATGATCGCTTGAGAGATGCTATCTCCTGCTATCTGTTTTTCGTTTATCCACACCAATAACAGTCTCTCAACATCTTCTATCACTTGTGATCTCTGTTTCAAAAACAAAGTTGCACCTTTGGCAAGAACAGCTTTCTTGATTGCCGTTTTCTTGGCCACAATAGTAGCGATGGTTGATTGGGGTTTTGTGTACAACCTGGCCAGCTCGGAGACATGCACTTCACTTTCACACTTAGCACTGATCTCTTTCTTCATATCCATAGTAATTCTCGCCCTTTTTCCTGTAGGGTTGGCACTAGAAGCTTTCTTGGAGCCCATGGTGACTTATTTTGCAGGTGCAATCACTAAAAAGGCTGTGATAATATGAAATGTTCCGATTGTATGCTTGGAAGCGACCACGGTAGCTGGCTTGTAAACACTGGCACCCACGGAACAAGCGAGGCGGGCTCAGGCCGCACATGGACGTGTCTTGAATGAATTGCGTTGAGCGAGTTTTTTAGCGCTAGCCGAGGCAAAATTTTTGCGTTAAAATTTATCGCTAGGCAAATTTAACGTTATGCGATGCGTTTGTTAGGCGAGGGTCCACTGTATTTCTTATGGGGAAAATTAATTCAGCTAACAATAATTTCAGCTAACGATGAGCTTTCAGTAACGGATTAATATCATTAGCTGAGGGTCCACTGTATTTATAAGTGGGGTTGTAAGAGAAGTGAATGTTAGGGTCTTGGCAAGAGGTGTGAAGTTAAAAGATAAAGAATCAAACACAAAATGGGAGTTGTCACAGTTGCTCTTTGCTGATGACACTGTGCTTTTAGGAGATTCTGAAGGGAAGTTGCAGAGGTTGGTGGATGAATTTGGTAGGGTATGTAAAAGAAGAAAATTAAAAGTGAATATAGGAAAGAGTAAGGTGATGTGGATAACAAAAAGATTGGGTGATGAAAGACTGAATATCAGATTGGAGGGAGAGAATATGGAGGAGGTGAATGTATTGAGATATTTAGTAGTGGATGTGTCAGCAGATGGGACTATGAAGGATGAGGTGAATCATAGAACTGATGAGAGGAAAAGGGCGAGTGGTGCACTTAGGAGTCTGTAGAGACAAAAAACTTTGTCCATGAAAGCAAAGAGGGGAATGTTTGAGAGTACAGTTGTCCTAACACTTGTATAGGTGTGAAGCATGGGTGATGAATGTTGTAACGAGGAGGAGGCTGGAGGTAGTGGAGATGTCATGTCTGAGGGCAATGTGTGGTGTGAATATAATGCAGAGAATTCGTAGTTTGGAAATTAGAAGGTGTGGGATTACCAAAACTTATTCAGAAGGCTGAGGAGGGGTTGTTGAGGTGGTTTGGACATGTAGAGAGAATAGAACAAAATGACTTCAAGAGTGTATAAATCTGTAGTGGAGGGAAGGCGAGGTAGGGGTCGGCCAAAAAGGGTTGGAGGGAGGGGGTAAAGGAGGTTTTGTGTGCGAGGAGCTTGAGCTTCCATAAAGCATGCGTGAGCGTATTTGATAGGAGTGAATGGAGACAAATGGTTTTTAATACTTGATGTGCTGTTGGAGTGTGAGCAAAGTAACATTTATGAAGGGAATCATGGAAACTGGCAGGCTGGACTTGAGTCCTGGACATGGGGAGTACAGTGTCTGCACTCTAAAGGGTGTTAATGTTGCAGTTTTATAACTAATGTAAAGCACCCCTCTGGCAAGACAGTGATGGAGTGACTGATGAAAGCTTTTCTTTTTCGGGCCACCCTGCTTTGGTGGGAATCGGCTGATGCGTTAATAAAAAAAAAGTAATATTTCCCGAGATACAAGACCATGGAGTTGGCACTGAATGCTCACATGACGGCAACATGGAGTCTTGCTTCTTGCAGATATACCTCTTTTTCTATTTTTTTTTAAATTTACGTAGTTCCTGTTCTGATAAATTATAATTTATAGATCTTGTAATTTCATAACCAATCGTTGTTCTGATACTATTATCTAGAAATGTATACAAATTATTTTTAGGTCCCAGCAATGTTTTAGAAGTGCTGGAGTATATGAAGCTCCTTGAAGCATGGTGTTTAAGTGGCACTCTACAGTGCTGATGGTACATTGCACCATCAGCACTGCCCACAGTGAACCTTGGGTTGGATATATTTTGGCCACAAAAATTTTTATACCAAAGCAATTAAGTTTGCTTGGTATATATTGCTTGAATGACAGGTGTCCCTTGAACTGAATTAAGGACACTAGTAGTAGTAGTCTGTGGACTAGTACTGTGCTTGTGGATATGAGGCAGAAGTATGACCGTGGCAAGGAATATACAAATTTGTGCTACAGTTGTATCTTTCTGTGTGTACAACTGTGATGATTCTGCAACATGTAACACCTGTTCATCCAGCTGGCAATCAGGAACATGAGTAGCTCTCTCTGAAAATGAGAGAGATTCTGTACAAGGCTCAAGTACACTCACACCTTGAGTATGCTCCACTTTCTTGGATTGTCTGCCTTCCACTCATCTGTGACTTCTTGAGAGAACAGAGCAGAACGTCTCACTTCTTGCCTGGATGCATCTGTCGTTTCAGCAGAGCCTTCAATACCAGAGGAATGTGAGTGGCCTTACTGTTATGCACATGGCCAATATTGTCAGAGTGCATTAGACTGTCAGTTAACACGGTAGTAACGTTCCTGAAAACACGGTGTTAAATGAACTTTAGAACTTACAAAAATAAAAATGATAATACAGTGGACCCCCGCATAACGATCACCTCCGAATGCGACCAATTATGTAAGTGTATTTATGTAAGTGCATTTGTACGTGTATGTTTGGGGGTCTGAAATGGACTAATCTACTTCACAATATTCCTTATGGGAACAAATTCGGTCAGTACTGGCACCTGAACATACTTCTGGAGTGAAAAAATATCGTTAACCGGGGGTCCACTGTACGTACAGTGGTACCTTGGGATACGAACTTAATTCATTCCAGAAGGCTGTTTGAATGCCAATACCGAACGAATTTGTTCCCATAAGGAAAAATGTAGATTAGATTAATCCATTTCAGACCCCCCAAAAATACACTTACATAAATACACTTACATAATTGTTCCAGTTTTGAGCTGTTCATATCCCTAGGTACCACTGTAGAAATGTTTTTCAATGTCATGTGTTAATGCTTAATGCATTGCTTAAGGCTACAAATAATATTTATCTTGTATTGTGGTTCCTGGTACAGTATATGTCAATGATTCTGAACAGTGGAGGGATGCTGTGATCCTACTGGGCTGAGGTAGAAGGTTGAGGCTTTGGCACTATAGTCGATAGTCGTACAGTAGTCAAATTCTGTACAATACATGTGTAAAAATATGACAGGCTATCATTTGCTCTTGGGTATTACTTGCATATACAGTGGACCCCCGCTTAACGATCACCTCCAAATGCAACCAATTATGTAAGTGTATTTATGTAAGTGCGTTTGTACGTGTATGTTTCGGGGTCTGAAATGGACTAATCTACTTCACAATATTCCTTATGGGAAAAAATTCGGTCAGTACTGGCACCTGAACATACTACTGGAATTAAAAAAGTTCGTTAACCGGGGGTCCACTGTATTGGTAAAACCCACCATAATATAAATGCAAGCTATCCGAGAAAATGTGAAACATGATAAAGTCATGAGGAAATCTTTTTCGAGGCTATTGGCATGTTTTTATTGTCAAATTGAGGGTTGCAACAGCCCTAAGGCCATTGTATCCCTCACTGCTGTGCAATTAACTACCGGAATGCTTTTGCAAATATAAACTATTTATTACATAATACATTTATTAAAATAAAGGAATAATTTCCTTGCATTTTCAACAATAAATATAGTACAAGGAAGGGTGGTTGGTATGCTCAGAAACTGTTAAATACTGGGAAGGTCCCTCACATGGACAAGTGCAGTTTGTGTCTGCCCTCTCAATTTATATATACACATTGTCTCCAGGAAGCTTACATCTGAGCACAGTAAGTTCATTTAGGCACAGGTACACATCATTACAATTATCATATAGGGTAAATTACCTAGGATAACCTCAAAAGAAATCAAAATGACTGATATGAAAACAGTGCAAGTATTGACTAGTATGCAGGAATCAACTAATTTAATCACAAACAGATTTTCCCAGTGGAAATAAGTTGCTTTGTCTGACTTTTTTAGGTTATCCTAGGTTCTCTACACATAGGCTACTATGTATGATAATCTATGTAACTGTATTTGTATATACCTGAATAAACTTACTTACTATCTGAGAATCATATGGGACATATATGTATGGACCAATGAGAGGTGGGATGGAGAAGGCAGTGGAGGAAGCAAGGCCTCCCCCACAAAGACAATGGACTGACCCACAGGCAGTGGCAGACCTACATTTTTGGGACCCTGAAGCTTGTGAACTGTTACAGGGGCCCCTTTGCAATCCCTTCTCATACAGTAGACCCAAAATTTTTAAGCAATGTGGACTAAAGTTGCTTCTGGGGCCCCTCCGGGATTAGAGACCCTGAAGTTTAAGCTTCATTAGTTTCATGGTAAATCTGCCTCTGCCCACAAGCCCACTAGATGGAGGGGAAAAATCCTGTAGTCCAGCTCACAGTGCTCCACATTTTCCCTCCCAGAAGTGACACCCATGTTAGTTGAATTTTACAGAGTGTTAGTCAAAAACTGCTGCAATTTTGTAATAATGTAATTGAGAAAACACCTAAGAGGAATCAGTGTTAATCGATGGCCTACTGTACCATACTTGGTTCCACTCTGAGGATAGTGAGAAGTGAGCTTCTACACAACAAGAAGGGCAGCAAATGACTGTATCCTTCTCCAGAACATCACTTCATCTGAAGTCATTTATTCCTAGGATGACTCGAGTCTGGAACATGTTTTTTACAGAATAAAGACATCAACGAAACAGTCAGTTGCTGGCACACAGATGGCTCCAACTTCATCCTGTTCCCTATTTGTATGTCTTATAACAATAAAACCTTTCAAATCTGATGTAGGTAACAGCTCTTAGCTTGTAAATTAAGTTAGGAACCTTAACCTAACCTTGTAAAACCTTGTGCCAGCTGAACACGTATTTCACGTTGCAGAATCACCTCTCACTCTCTCTACTTAAGAGACTCACTGGCATTAGAACATTCTGGTAGGATGTCACTACAAGTGGCACTGAAATTGAAAGGATGTAGCACAAATGTTGCACATGGGTTATCATCGAGGTTTTCGATATTTCCTTGACCACTTATGGCAATAGCCATCTTAAAGCCTCTAAACATGAGGTCAATATCATTTTCCTTGAAAATGGAGAGTTAATATGACTGCATTAGTGAGTTCCTGGGTTTGCTCTAGCTGGCACTTAATTGAACTGGTGCTCTCACAGGGTACTCTGTGGTCCTAGATTGTTTTTAATATGGCACACACTGAGTGTGCAGACCTATTCTGTACTGCCTAGGGCTACCAGGCCTCTAGTACCAAATTTGAAAGAAGATATAATAGTGCAATGATCAACATCTGGAGCACTAGCAATAATGCATAAATCAATGGTTTGACATTTAAAGGGTTAAGCCACTAGATCTGTGTCGATAATGCAGATCTACATATGAGACAGTGAAAGTGTTGATGAACCCATCAGTGGTTCTGTTGTACAATCAGTTTTGACTGCACAGCAAGAGAACAGACCACAGGGTACGTATTTCCAATAATGCCTACCCAAGGTCTGAAGGATGGCAAGTGATGCTGCAGTGAGGACAAAGATGGTAAAGTTGTAACTAACTGTATGAAAGACCAAGAAAAGTATTGCGTACAATCTGTCCGCTCAAGGGACAGATTGGACAAAGGGGGTTTACATGTATGAGGGAAATGATAGCTGTCATGAAGATTAGGTACCACAAACCAAAGTTCGATGCTATAGAAGAGCACACAGTAATTATACAGGAAAGTGTAGTAGTGTGAGGACTTAAATAAGTAGAGGTACCAGTATTTAAAACATAGAGGGAAAGAAGTGAGAAAAGCCTCTTAACTGGTCCCCATGAGAGTCACAGTGAGAATCTTCCCAGAGGAAATCATAAGCAATAAAATCTAATAAAAAGAGGGGGCAGCGGTATGGAAGAAAACAGATGTTGAGTATAGATTATAATGGGTGAGAAGGGGAAAGATACTAACATCCCCATCATACTAAGCTGTGGTATAATGAGGGCAGAAAGCCAAGAGAAAGAAATATCATCATACACAAGTGCACTCTTGTTAAATGTCTCAGTGGGAAAAGGATAAGTGCTTGTAATAAAACAGCAAGAGATGGAGGGGAGGGGGAAGGTGAACAGTGGAATGTAATTTTGGTTTTTCACACAGAAGTGAAAAAAACTGGGAGAACAACACTTGTAGCTTTCCCCGATTTCTCCCTGTACCCTCTGATATTCCACTGCAATAAAACCATTACCAGAACAAAATTTAGACAACAGCAACAGAAAGCAGTTAGTGGCTATGGTCTAGGATGGTAAAAAGAAAAAAGTCAAAAGGGTAATAGTGGGAAGGTAGAAATATGTGAGGTGGTAGTAGTCCTAAAAGACATTGGTCTGCAAGTGTAGAGGGTGCAGAGGGTGAAAATGTGAAGGCAATGGCAGAAGGTCCATGTCCATCACAGGTTTTTCTCTCAAATAAAAGCCAAAAAGGCCTCGAGAGTTCCTGACGACGAGAGTAGCAGGAAGCGTGACACAAAAGAGAATGAAGAAACACTGGCAGAAGAGACAGAAGAGAGGCGTCCTGGGAGGAAGGAATCTGGGGTGAGACAGGAATTAGCTGACATAAGCTGGGATGGATGGATGTCCAAAACTGTGATGTGTAGGAGGCACAGGGAAAGACAGGAATGGAAAGTCAAGTGTGTAGGAGCAGCAGGTTGGAAGAAAGTTTTCGGTGACTTTGAAGAGTTTTGGGCCTTTAAGGTGAAACCTCAAAGGAAGAGATGAAGGGCCAGCCAAGAAAGGCTGTGTAGGGAAGAAAAGAGGGAAGTGGAAGAAGGAAGTTGAAATGGGTGAAGGCAAAGAGGTGAGAATGTCAGAGGTGATTGTGGAAAAAGGTACAACAGGGACCAGAGCTGCTCTGACAGTGGTTCTCAGCATTTTTTGGGGGGAGGGGGGGGGGGAGTGACCCAAAATCCTGCTGAGAATCTACATGACTCATAACCTTATTTTGCCAAACAAGTGAAAAATTACTTTAGTCCTAAACAAAAAAAAGTGACAAAAGCAAAAGTTAAATGGGAATATTTTATTAATGTGACTAATAAACAGAAATTATAATGAATATCTAAGAAATATAACTCCAATTCAGTAGATGGACTGGGGTATGGGAGATGTGTCAGTAATTAATGAGATCCCTGGTATGGCATGGTTTAAACAAACTCAAATCAGGGTTACTGTACTTTGTCTTTGTGAACATGCATGCTGAAAATCCTCTCACATGGGAAAGTTGTAACAAAAGGAAGGAGCACTTTCAGGACTTCACCTCCAAGACTGCTTTTCTTTGTAAACTTTGTTAAAGAATGAGCTTGGCAATTTGTTTTGCTTTTTGAAATTGTAATTGTCTCATAATTCTGAATCATAATGAGCTGCTTCCATAGTTTAATGTACAAAATATTGTCAGGCAGATCCCCAGATTCAATGTTAAAGGTTTTTTTTTACCCAGGTGTATTTCATTACATTCTTGGAAATATAGTGATCAAACTTTATCAGAGCTTAGAAATATGTTTCACAATGATGCTTTGGACCTGGACAAGTGAAAATGTTTTGTCCTGAATAAGTGCACTCAAGAATAGAAATGGTGCAGTCTTAGCAGCTACAATTTTACTCTTCTACAACTTAAGTTTCCCCTAGAATGCTGTTAGTTTCTGACAGCCCAGCCAACATCTAATCATGGCCTTGCATCAAAATGTTCAAGGTGTTATTCTTAGCAAAAATATTGGCAAGATAAGCAACTTGCACCACACATTTTGAATCTGAGAATTTGTGCCAATGAATGATTCTTTTCAACCAAAAATATCTCAAGTCTCGTTCCACATTTCAAGCAATCACTGGAGCACTTTTCCTTGTGACAGTCACTTAACCTTAGAGTGATAAAACAGATACAGATGTGCATAATATGAACCAAAATGAGCACATATGAGTGAAGATCCTTGAGTTAAGAGCCCTAGCTTTGATGAAATTAAAGACCTGAATGACTGCCTGCATCACTTGCAACTCATGTGACCTTCGAGAAGCAAAATTTTCGTGGTGTAGACCGAACAATCAACACATGCAGATTTTCCTTTTTTTTTTTTTTTTTGCTCATAACACTGCTGGTGCACTATCACAACACACCCTAAAACACTGTATCCTCTGAAGCCCTTCTTCCTTGAAGAATGAGTCCACAATCTTAAAAATATCTTCTCCATTTGTGGTGTGTAATAGCTGGCAGAACAAATTCCTCTTCCTTATCTTTTGGACCCTGATACCGTACGTAAGCCATCATTAACACATGTGAATGCTTTCCACTGGAGACTAACTGTCAGCAATTTTAAAGGCTGCAATCACTTGGTCTTTTATATCTCATGACATGTTCTTAATTTGTTGACTAATTGTCATTTGACAGAGATATCAGTTCAATTTTGTTTGCACACAATTTTGTTCGCAATTTTGTGTCCACATCATTCTGAGTGCTGCTGGTTTTACCAATTCCTCACCAATGTATAGCTTCTTTATTTGTGCAATCCTCCAAGCTACAAGGTATGAATCAAATACTGCTTGCCATGCAGAGTAAACAACTGTGTTGGTAGGATTATCCAATCTCTGTAGTTCCAGTTCTTTCCTGTCAAGGAAACTCTGCTCTCTGTTCACTGTCCTTTCCTTCCAAGCTTGTTCTACTTAAATGGCTCACTGCTTGAGACTGCCACATTGAGTGATGTGTGTGAAGCCAAGATTGAGATATTCGTCCTTGTACGTGCTGCCTTTTAGTCATAATTTCTAAGAATGAAGTAACCAACCTGAAAAGAAAACAGAAATAATTACTTAATGCTAGTTATGAAATAACACTGGAAGTAATAGCAATTGTTATAATAGTAACAATAAAAATAAAATCTTAGTCCCTTGGCAACCCAATTCAATAGCTTATGACCCAATTTTGGGTTGCAACCCAGGGTTAAAACCCACTGCACTCTGGAGCAGGAGAGCCATGGAAATCTTCCTTAAAGTCACTGCCACAGCATATGAAAGTCCCTTCCACTCCCAAGAAAATAGATTTCACATTCTCTCAAAGACAGCATCAATGGGAGTGCACAGGATGAGCTTCACCACAATGAAGAAAATTGGGAGGCAGGCAACAGGATGGCTTATGATGATCTGCTACACTGTAGACTGAGCATTCTGCCAGTGGCTGGGTGGTCAAAGTGCCAGCAATATCTGCATTGTTGAGTAGGGAGCAATTCTCACACCTGTAAGCGTTACCCCACTATACAAACGGAAGCTGGAAACTCCCAGCAGCTGAAGGTTAGTTTAGCAATGTTGGGAGGATGACTTCCCCATCACTGGGAAGGGTGCAGATAAGTTTCTACTTCAGTGACTGGGAGGGTTTGAAGCTCAAATTGCTCTTGAATGTCCAGGTTGCATTGTAAAAGTCTTGTTGGATAATGGTACAAGGACAGTACCACAGCTAGAGCTGAGAAAGGAATGTCTGTGTATTGTGACAAGGCTGTTGATAGTAGATTATAGGAGGTAAAAATTACCATCTTGCTCAGTGTCCTCCACAGTGAAAATACACTCATGAAGGCATAAAAGGGACACACTGTGACCTAAATGCCTCATGAGTGATTTGCTACCAACAAAGATAGTATTTCTCTTGGGAGTCTTGGTTGATATCCAGAGATGAGACAAGGTTATGAAAAACCTCAGAAAAGTCTGATGCAGTAGACTGTCGGATAACACAGTAGTTACATTCCTGGAAACAGTGTATAATAATAAAAAAAGTGTAAACTGAACTAAATAGCATATAAAGAAAATAAGTTTACATTTATTAGACCCCCAACAAAGCCAACTAAATTTTTATAGGTTTCTAAATTGTAAAAAAAAACTATGATAATAATGTATGTGGATGAAGTGATCTAAAGTGATGCATAATATTTAATAAAATACTTTAAGGATTCAAAGATTACATAAATATTACTTCTTACCTTAAAGTCTGGTTGCTGGTGCATGTCAATGATTTTGTTAGGTGTAGCCCTACTGGACCGAAGTGGAAGTTGAGGCTCTTGCACTGACGTTGACAGTTGTACTGGAGTACTGAGAAATTCTTTAATGCATCTCTGGTCTCTCTTGCCCAGCAGTACTTTATACAGTAGATGGTAAGGCATCATCAGCTGCTCTAGACCCCAATGCAGAGCAGTGCTTCTGGATTTGTCAGGGTTATCTTCAGTGAAAAAAGTCTGCTAGTTTAGCAGCAATATGCAACTTTTTACTGTTGCAACATTAGATGTTTTTCTTCCTCAGTTATCTGCCTCCCTTGTACCTAGTCAATGAACTCTGACGTCTCTGGACTCCTTTCTTCATCATCTAACAGTTCATTCACATCTTCCTGCATATCTTCAAAGCCCTCAACTGACAATCTACTAGCCAGCTAAACAATTTGCAGCACTTGACTCCCAAGTGAAGGAAAACCTGTGAAAATATTTACCACACTAGGTCATGACTCCCCAGCCTTGATTTAACCCTTTCAGGGTCCAGAGGCCAAATTTCAAAGTGTGCACCAGGGTCCAAGAATTTTCAAAAACAAATTTTTGTTATTTTTTCTTATGAAATGATAGAGAATCTTTTTCTGAAGGTAATAAAACAAAAAGTACGAAATTTGAAGGAAAATTGACGAAATTACGCTCTTTCAAATTTTGACGTGTCAGCGATATTTACGCATCAGCAATTTTCCCGACTTTGACTCCCATTTTAGGCCAATTACATTATTCCAGTTGACCAAATTCTTAGCTATTTCGCTAGTATTACTTCTATTCTATCGAGTGAGCACATGAAATCGCCAAGTCAAATGTTTCCACTACAAAATAAAGTTATCGGAAATTGGTAATTTTGCCAATTTAACGCAAAGTTCAAAATAGTATTCCAATTTCAAAATAGGGTCCAGAATAAACAATGCAGGCATTCCTGGCACTAAACTAACATTTCCTCTGTTCATCAGTTATGTTTTCAGGCTTTACAAATGAATTTCATTTAGATTTTTTATTCACATAATGAATTTTTATTCAAACCAAAATATAGAAGATTTACTGTTATGCAATACTGTAATAATTGTATAAATAATATTACCATATTTGTGAATGTATATCAGACCCACCAGCTGGTGTGTATTAGATGTGTGAGGTCATTTGTTTACTCTTGAACATCGGCAAAAATTTAACATTTCTGCTACGTTGAGCTCAGTTTCAAGCCATTTCCAGTACTAAAACCAATCAAAATCATCTCTATTTCTGTAATATATCTTCCGTTCTATCAAATGAGACCAAGAAATCGCAAATACAACTATAAAAAACATACGAAAAAACACTGCAAATTTGCTCTTTTAATCGAAAATTAGTCTCAGTTTTTTCTCTCATTATGCACTATGAGCTGAAGGATTTGTTTTATGTGGTGCACACATACCACATAGATGTATTCTTTCATATCTAAGCCCAAATTTACCGCTCACAGCTTATCAGAGTGAGCTGAGCTCATGGCATAGATCTACGGTTTGGACCCTCAACTCAAAGCCGTAGAACTACGGCATGGACCCTGAAAGGGTTAATGTTGACTGGAGCACTCAATTCATGCACTTGTTCCAATAAAGACTCACTTCGTCAGTATTAAACACTTGCTGTGACTTGTAGTCACCCTCAGAAATAATTTCCTGTAACTCAGCAGGGAAAATTCCCTGCAGCAGTGTAGTCAGCAGAAACACTTTTACCTCAAAACTTAATATTATGGAATCAATTGTGCAATTTGAACTTGTGGAACTACCCTGTACTAAACAAACACTTGTTTCAGGCGTCCCTTCCTCATCACACACTTTTTAGTACTATAAAGCTTTTTCCCCTTATTAAGATGAAATTAATCCTTTGACTGTCGCAACCCCAAATCCTGAGGTGTCTCCTGGTGTCGCAAAATATTTGGAGGAAAAAAAAAAATCTTATGAAATGATAGAGAATCTTTTCCCGATGGTAATAACACCAAAATACGAAATTTGATGGAAAACTTATGGAATTACGCTCTGGTAAAGTTAGCGACCTCGGCAATATTTACGAATCGGCGATATTGCTCACTCTGAGCCCCATTTTCGGCTAATTCCATTGTTCCAGTTGACCAAACTCATAGCTATTTCTCTAGAACTCCATTTGTTCTATCGACTGAGTACAAGAAACTACCCAATAAAATGGTCAGAAATTGGCAATTTGGCCAATTTCACACAAATTAAAAAATATGCAAATTTCAAAATAGGGTCCAGAATGAACAATGCAGACATTCCTGGCTCTAAAATAACATTTTATTTGTTCATCAGTCACATCTCCAGGCCCCTCTGATATTACTCTTGCTTTCTATTTTGAATTTTTATTCAAACAAAAAGAATAGAAGATTTACTGTTATGCAGACTACTGCAATACTGTAATAATTGTACAAATAATGTCAACCCATTCATGACTGCATATTAGAATGGCTAGTTGGACATTTATTAGACAATGACTTCATTTGTTTACTCCTGAACATCGGCAAAAATCAAACATTTCCCCTACTTTGAGCTCCATTTCAAGGTCCTTTTCATAGTAAAACCAATCAAAATCATCTCTATTTCTGTAATATGTTTTCCATTCTATCCAACGAGACCAAGAAAACGAGAATACAACCATAAATACTATACAAAAATACACCTCAAAGTCAGCATTTTAATCCAAAAACATGGTCGGAGTTTTTTTCTTCTCATTATGCACTGCATGCTGTAGGTTTTTTTATACAGTGCACACTGATCACACAGACCCATTCTCTCACATGTGGGCCTACCAGCTTTCTCCTGCTTGATTTGAAGCTGCTAGAATTTTTGAGTATATATACGTGAACACATTGGCTTATAAGAGGTATATATACGACCGAAACAGTCAAAGGGTTAAGTGGTGCACTTTTTTGCTCAATCCACTCGCTCAGCTTTTCTGTCTTGTTTAGCTGTTCTGACCTATTTGTCGTTCTTTTTAGGTCACAACCTGGGTTACTCATTGCACAAGTTTGTATATTTCCAACTCCAAATACCCTTTCTCTCCAGCTGCCCAAGCTTACTTAACTGAATATGCTAAGGAAACCTTTGAAACTGCAAGAAATACGAGGGCCAATCTTCAGATAGACCACCACACTGCTGAGCATATTCTCAGCACAGTCACCACAGCCAACCTCCAGCAGAAGATTAAACTCAATTGCAAGCTTCAGTACCTCTGCACTAACAGTCGATGGAAGGAAATGGGAAGAGAATCCTTGATAAACAACCTATCGCCACGCACTTTAACTGACTACAAGAAACAAGCTCTCAGTATGGGTTTCAAATTTACCACTAACCTACGCAAACCAAACCATCAACTGAACTTAGTCACCAGAAACCACAGACACAGTGACAGTAACTTCCAGAAGGGTTATATACAGGGCATTCTCACTGCAGTTTTATACGAGCCTTCTACTAATCTTCCCAGGTGTTATATCAATGCTCTGAAGGACCTTGCTAATGACCCAAATATTATTGTCACCACTGCTGACAAAGGAGGTGGAGTCGTCATACTCGTCACCAGTGAATACACCACCAAAATGATGGACCTTTTGAATAACCAGTCCACACATGGACCCATGAACACACAACAGTGGCAGACACTCACCAAAGATTTCCTATACAAAACCAGACAAATACTGAAATGCAATAGTGAAGGGAAGAAACTTCTGTACTTGATACCCAGCAACCGTAAACCAGCACACATGTATGGTTTACCCAAGACCCATAAACATAATATTCCTCTCAGATCAATCACATCAGGTATAGGCAGTGCACCACACAATTTAGCCAGAGTTCTTGCCAAACATCTTTCCTGCCTTCTGGGAACCATCAGCTCCGCTCATCTTAAACATTCAGGTGACCTTTTCAACCGCATCCGAAACAAGAAAAAGCAGTTCTGACGTGATTTCCCTCTTCACTAAAGTACAGTGGTCCCTTGTTGTTCGTAATTAATCCGTTCCTGGAGCCGTTACCATAAACGAAATTTACGATTTACGAATCAATTTTCCTCATAAGAAATAATGTAAATACAATTAATCCGTTCCTGACACCCAGAAGTATTAAAACAAAAAATTTTTTAACGTAAAATATGCATGTAGTACATAAACAATACAATGTGAAATGATGAATGAAACATTAACAGCATAACACTTACCTTTATTGGAGATTCTTCTTAGTGTATGGGAGACTGGAGGAGGAGAGAGAGTGGATTGTTTATAGTTTGGAAGGGGAATCCCCTTCCATCAACACCTCAGGTACCATTTGCTTTTCTGGGGTTGCTTCTCTTCTCTGTTTCTTAATGCCACTAGGACCACCTTGAGAGTCACTGGAGTCCTGTCTCACAAAATAACTGTGGAGAGAGCTCTGTTTCTGGCATCTCTTTAACACTTCCCTAAAATGGCCCAAGACTTTGTCACTCTACATGTTGCCAACCTGGCTTGCAACAACCTTGTTAGGGTGAAGTTTCTCCATAAAGCTTTCCATCTTACCCCACATAGTAAAAATCTCTTTAATTTCTGAAGAAGGCACCTTCTTCCATCTCTCTTCCTCCTCTGCAGCAAGATTTTGAGCTGCGATGTGTTGCTCTTCCTGCTGAAGCTCTTGCAGCTCCTCAGTGGTGAGCTCTTCATTGTGGTCTTCCACCAATTCTTCCACATCCTCCAAACTCACATCCAACCCCATGGAACTCCCCAGTGCCACAATTGATTTTACAACAGACATAGGCTCATTAGGGTCAGTCCCAAATTCTTCAAAATCCCTCTTGTCGACACAATCTGGCCACAATTTTCCCCTGGCAGAGTTCAAAGTCCTGGTAGTCACTCCCTCCCAAGCCATACCTATAAGGATTATGCAGTGGAGGATGCTGAAGTGTTCTCTCCAAAATTCCCTTAGGGTCAAGTGAGTGTCTGTGGTCACATTCAAGCACCTGTGAAACATTGCTTTTGTGTAGAGTTTTTTAAAGTTTGCAATAACCTGCTGGTCCATGGGTTGGAGGAGAGGAGTGGTATTCGGGGGCAAGAACTTTACTGTGATGAACCCAAACTCCTCGAAAATTAGGTCATCCAAGTTTGGAGGATGAGCAGGTGCATTGTCCATTACTAGCAGGCACTCGAGATCCAATTTCTTTTCCAGGAGATACTCCTTCACACTAGGGCCAAACACTTCATTGAACCACTCGACAAAAATTTCCCTCGTGACCCATGCCTTACTATTAGATTTCCAAAACACACACAATTTACTCTTCATAACATTGTTTTTCCTGAACACTCTGGGATTTTCAGAATGGTACACTAGTAATGGCTTCACTTTGAAATCCCCACTAGCATTAGCACAGAACATTAGCATCAGCCTGTCTTTCATAGGCTTGTGTCCTGGCACTGCCTTTTCCTCTTGTGTAATGAAGGTCCTCTTTGGCATTTTCTTCCAAAAGAGGCCTGTTTAGTCACAATTGAACACTTGTTCAGGTTTCAGTCCTTCAGCCTCTATGTACTCCTGGAATTCATGCACATATTTTTCAGCCGCCTTGTGGTCCGAACTGGCAGCCTCACCATGCCTTACCACACTGTGTATGCCAGTACGGTTCTTAAATCTCTCAAACCAGCCTTTGCTGGCCTTAAATTCACTCACTTCACCACTATTTGCAGGCAATTTCTTTACCAAATCTTCATGCAACTGCCTAGCCTTTTCACAAATAAACGAAGTCATAAGAGTATCTCCTGCTAATTGTTTCTCATTTATCCACACCAATAATAACTTCTCAACCTCTTCCAGTACTGGTGATCTCATTTTTGTCAGCGTAGTTACTCCCTTTGCAACAACAGCATCCTTTATTTAATTTTTCTTGGCCACTATGGAGCATAAGGTTGTGTAGGGTTTCTTATACATCCTGGACAGTTCGGCCACACTTGTACCACTTTCATATTGTTCAATGATGGTTTTCTTAAATTCAATTGTATTTCTCACCTTCTTTACCACAAGCTTGGCACTAGGAGCTTTCTTTGGAGCCATGGAATATTATGAAATATTTCGCTGGAGCACGTGAGGGGACCTTCGCTCACTGGTAAACAATGCGAGACTGGCTGCCGCCCTGGCTCACGCCGTGGGTACGCGTCCTGGACGAACTACGACTCGCAAGTCAACCTATGAAAAGCGAGTCCATGTTTATACGAAAATACCTCTATGATTGGCGAATTTTACGATTGCCGGGAACTACGAAAAGCGGGGGACCACTGTACCTACCACACAAGCCATCGATGTTCTACAACGTAAAGTCAGTCAGGACCTTAATCTTCCTCTCCCTCCTGGAGATTCTGTTGACCTGACTGAGCTCTACGTTAATTTCAACTGTTTTTCTTTCAATAACAGGCTCTACAAACAAACCTATGGCATGGGAATGGGGTCCCCCATCAGTGCCATCTTAGCCAATTTGTACATGGGACACCTAGAAGCTTAACACTCAGCCAATATCATCCCCTCATGCGTCACTTGGTTACATTACGTGGATGACGTCCTCTTAATAACTCCCAAACATTTTGATGTACAGAATTTTCAGGCAAGGCTCAACGCAGCTGAACTGGCAATCCAGTTTACACTAGAAGAAGAGTCCAATGACAAGCTACCTTTTCTAGACATCCTCATTCACAAAGTAGATAACAATCTAAGATTTCGAGTTTACTGGAAACCTACAAATAAAAATTATCTCGCACACTTCTATTCCAGTCAAGATACTAAGATCAAAAGAGGCATCATCATTGAATTTTTCCTAAGAGCATACTGAATTTGTAGTCCTGAGTTTCTTGACAAGGAATGTACATACATTCACCAAACCTTCACTGATAAACATTTTCTTTCCTCTTTCATCAAAGACTGCAAGAAAAGAGCTCTTCAGATCTTTAGTTCTGCACACACCAACACCACTCCTAACAAAGTTATAATTCTTCCCAACAGCCAAGTTGCATTGAACGTTTCTAAAGTACTAGCACAAGCTAACACTAGAGTCGCCATGGCATCCAGCACTTTAATAAAAGATCTAACCAGGACAAAATCCAAGCACCGTGAAGCAGTCAATGCAGGGGTTTACACTATACCCTGTGGAGGCTGTGACAGGATTTATGTACGTGAAACAGCGAGAAACCTTGAAACACGCCTCAATGAACACATTAATGCATGTAGGAACAATAACTTGAACAACGCCTGCATACAACACTGAAATTCCACTAATCATCTCATGAAATTCAGGGACGCCCGATAAGTGATCAAAGAACCTAATTTCCGCAGACGCAAAGTGCCTTGAATCAGCATTAATCACCGTTTCTAACATTAAACAAAGCAAAGGCAGCTTCATTATCTCTGAGGCCTTAGCTAGAATCATCCTAAAAACAGTAAACCCTGCCATCACATAGTCTCTGCTGCTAATACTACACAAGTACATTACAGAGGAGGAACACTGATCAGACCTTCTCAAATCCAACCACCAATATTTGTCTAACCTATTTTTATGGTACCCAAGTAATAGCTTTTATAACCTTTTGCTCATGTGCCAGTTGATTGTTCTACCATACTGTATTATTATCACAACAACAACTAATATTACAACTACTCCCACTAGTATTACACCTCACTCTAAGCCTAAAGACTAAAGTCACCTTCAGACTTCACAATGAGGCAGCCATTAATAACTTCACAACAGCAGTAACAAACATTGACTGGCACACTGAGCTAGAAATCTATACAGATATTGACGAATGTTTTAATAATTTTCTAAAAAAGACCCAATACCTTTATAACAAGCACTGCCCTAAAAAAACTAAACAGATGACAGCTAAGAGACTGAACAGTCCCTGGCTAACACCCAGCATTCTCAAATCCATAAATACAAAACACCGATATGAAAAACAGTACAGAATGGGTCACATAACCAGAGACCAAACAAAACGTTACTCGTCATTCCTAACCAGCCTGATAAGAAGGGCAAAAAAATTGTATTATGAGAACAGATTATCCAACTTACGAGGTGATATAAAAAAGACCTGGAAGACCCTATCAGAAATTCTGGGAACAAAAAAGATATCACGACATAGCGAAATAAAATTAGCAAAATCAGATGAACCCCAACTCCCACCAACAGAAACAGCAAACAGACTCAATGATTTCTTCTCCACTATAGGTCAAAACCTTGCCAATAAAATCCCAAGCTCAGATACCCCACCAAATGACTACCTCACTGGCAACTACCCGAACACACTGTTCCTAGCTACGACTAACCCATACGAAGTCTCCCTTATTATCAACGCACTGAAAAACAGGGCAGGAGATTTAAATACCTTACCACCCTTTATATACAAAAAAGCGTCACAAGTACTATCACCAATCATTGCAACACTCTTTAGCAAATCCATTGAATCCTCCACCTTCCCTACAGTTCTCAAAATAGCAAGGGTCACCCCGATCCATAAAGGAGGAGACCAAACAGAGTTGAATAACTATAGGCCAATATCCAATTTACACCCTCTCTCAAAAATCTTTGAAAAATTAATTCATAAACGAATCTACTCCTACCTCATCTCCCTAAACATTCTCAACCCCTGCCAATTTGGATTCAGGCCTAATAAAAATACTAATGATGCTATTATACACATGCTAGAACATATATACACTGCAATAGAGAAAAAAGAAGTCCCACTGGGGATCTTCATTGACTTACATAAAGCTTTTGATACAGTTGACCATGACTTGCTCCACGTAAAATTGTCACACTATGGTATTAGAGGGCACTCCCTCAACTACCTCAAGTCTTACCTCAGCAACAGAAGCCAATATGTGTACGCAAATGGGACAAGCTCTTCCGCACAACCAATTACAGTTGGTGTCCCACAGGGAAGTGTCCTTGGCCCTCTTCTCTTTCTCCTATACATAAATGACCTACCAAATGTTTCGCAATTACTCAAACCCACACTTTTTGCAGATGACACTACATACGTCTTCTCTCACCCGAGCCCAGTCACGCTAGCCAATACTGTAAACACCGAATTACAGAAAATATCTACCTGGATGAGGACTAACAAACTTACACTAAACATTGACAAAACCTACTTCATTCAGTTTGGTAACAGAGCTACAGATGTACCTCTTAACATAACGATAAACGGATCACCTATCACAAAGCTAACAGAGGGAAAATTCTTAGGAATCCACCTCGATAATAGACTCAAATTTCACACACATGTACAACAAATTTCTAAGAAAATTTCCAAGACTGTAGGCATACTATTGAAGATACGGTACTATGTTCCACAGTCAGCCCTCCTGGCCCTTTATCACTCTCTTATTTACCCCTATCTCACCTATGGAATTTGTGCATGGGGCTCAACAACAATTAACCATCTCAGACCACTAATTACCCAACAAAAGGCTGCAGTTAGAATGATAAATTCTCACTACAGGCAACACGCTCCACCAATATTCAAA
Organism: Cherax quadricarinatus; assembly: GCF_038502225.1. Lineage (NCBI taxonomy): Eukaryota > Metazoa > Arthropoda > Malacostraca > Decapoda > Parastacidae > Cherax > Cherax quadricarinatus. The sequence continues at coordinate 17,997,906 of NC_091331.1, read as the reverse complement.
ACACTCAACCTACTCACCATACAAAACATCCATACTTATTATTGCACCTATTACATACATAGAACACTTAACTCTGATATTAACCCTCCCCTCAAACATCTCCTTGCCAACCTCAACAGAACACATGACCATAACACAAGGCACAGATCACTCTTTGATGTTCCTCGTGTCCATCTCATGCTATGCAAAAACTCAATGCACATAAAAGGCCCTAAAATCTGGAATTCATTACCTGTAAATATAAAAGAAACACTACCTGTTTATAAATTCAAGTCTCTTCTCAAAGATCACTTACTCACTCAAAACCAAATAAATACTGAATAACTGAACCTTATAAATTGTATATCCTATATGTTACTCACAATTATATCACACAAATGTTAAACCTAGGACCCAATCTAACTTTGTTTTTTTTTTAAATACACTACCTAACAGAATACTCCATTCTACTGAATGAACAGCAATGCATGCAACCATATGACCTGTCTTTGTAATACTCATTTGTGCTTTATAGTTATCTGTTTACAATAATGTCTTATCACTGATTTCATCATTGCTTAGTTAATCTTAAGTTAATTTTAAGCCAGCCCGTAATGCTATACATATAAGTGGCTTTGGCATGCTGCTCTTACCTGTATTTTTTTTGTGCCTCTGTATGTATGCTAAATTTCTAAATATATGCCCTGTGTCCATGTATTGTTTGTAACGGCTTGATAAAGCTCCTGGAGAGCGAAACATTGCCACAATAAATTTTTTGCATTTGTGTCCTTGTACTTAACAGATTCATGGAATGCCCCATTTATAAAGAAGTGCAAAGTACCATTAGCATGAGCCCTCAGTATTCTTTGGAGAAAAGAGTTTAGATCTCAGTGAAATACCAGAGGCCTTAAAGAGTACAGACATAGCTCCTTTGCATAAGGGAGGTAGTATAGCACAAGCTAAAAATTATAGACCAGTAGCCCTAACTTCTTGCATCATAAAAATCTTCGAAAGAGTGATGAGACGGCAGATTACAAATTTCATGGACCAGCATAACCTGAACCAGCATGGTTTTAGAACAGGACGATAACACCTGTCACAGCTGCTGAACCATTATGACAGAATTATGGAGGAGTTGGACGGCGACCAAAACAGATGTGATTTACACAGATTTTGCAAAGCTGTTTGACAAATGCAATCATGGGGTAATAGTGCACAAAATGAGGGCCATGGGCATTATGGGGAAGGTAGGCAGATGGATTTTTGGGTTCTTAAGACAGAACACAAAAAGTAGCAGTAAACAGAGCAAGATCCGGCATCAGCGAGGTAAAAAGCTCAGTGCCCCAAGGCACTATCCTGGCACCTCTGCTCTTTCTCATCCACGTAGCAGACATAGATAAAAATACCCGTCACACTTTTATATCATCATTTGCAGATGACACTAAAATAATCATCAAAGTCACTATGGTAGAGGATACTGAAAAATTACAGGAAGACATAAACAAGGTTTCCAATGGGCAGTGGAGAACAACATGACATTTAATGGTGATAAGTTCCAGCTGCTTAGATATGGAAAGAATGAAGAACTCAAAAGGAACACTATATACACAATTCAAGAGGGTCACCAAATAGAATGAAAGGAACATGTAAAAGACCTGGGAACAATTATGTCAGCTGACCTTTCTTTTAAAGACCATAACAAGACAAAGATCACGTCAGCCAGGAAGATGATGGGGTGGGTAATGAGAACTTTCAAAACAAGGGAAATAATGCCAATGGTGACACTTCAAATCACTAGTGCTCCTTTATTTAGAATTCTGCTCAGTGCTGACAGCCCCATTCAAAGCAGGAGAAATATCAGAGCTGGGACAAATACAGAGATCGTTTAAGGCTCACACTTAGCCAGTAAAGCACCTAAATTACTGGGAATGCCTTCAAGTCTTGAACATGTACTCACTGGAGTGGAGGAGAGAGAGAGATACGTGTTGCAGCTCTTCAGTGGTTAGTACGTTCATTACTTACCTTTAAAATATTTGTAGTCTTAATGTAGGGCGAGAGGCGAGTAGTATTTATTTGAAGGAAGTCAGTGTAGGTAGCTGGCAGATGTAGGTACATGTATGTAGTTCCTCTGAGCTATACCTACCGGCTACCTACACTGCAGAACACAGCCATATTATTACCATCAACATACCATGTTCACTGAGTGTAATCGTTTCTAACAACTACCTTTAGATGCCATCATAAACAAAGAGAGAAGTAATGAATAATTCATGCTGAGAACTGTAAACAAATGCACATTAAGGGCGATGACTGACCAGATGCCAGATTCACAGTTTTCTCTAACGCTTGATCAGAGAAAACGTAATGTTTACCCTCCACCCGACTCACCACTCGATAGCATGTAAACATTGCATGTTTATATGATATGCTTATATGCTATATGCTTATATGCTATATGCTATGTAATGTGTTTCTTCTATAATTTTGAAGAAAATATCATAGACGGATTAATGAAAATGTCTACATCAACCTAAATAAGACATATAATGTGCCCAAGAGGGAGTCACGAGCGGCCCAGGTGAACATGTCTGGTACCAATGATTTCCAAGCGGATGCACGAAATCCAGGGGGAAATTTCACCAAAAAAAAGTGCTCAATTTCTGAATTAGCCGATTTCTGCACTGGCTAAAAGCAGGGGGTCCACTGTACCTGGAAAGTACTCGAGGGCCTGGTCCTAAATCTGCACACTGCCATAACAACATACTGGAGTGATAGATATGGGAGGAAGTGTAAAATAAATCCAGTGAGGAGCTGGGGTGTAGTGGGGACAATAAGGGAACACTGTATCAACATCTGGGGTCCCAGACTATTCAATATCTTACCAGAAGATATCAGAAACATGGCTGGAACAAGTGTAGAAGCCTTCAAGAGGAAACTGGACAAGTATCTTCACCGGTGCCAAATCAACCTGGCTATGATGGATATGTGGGGCAGCGGGCCTCCAGCAGCAACAGCCTGGTTGGCCAGGCAAGCACCAGACAAGCCTGGCTCTTGGCCGGGCTCCGAGAGTAGTGAAACTCTCAAAACTCTTCCAAGGTATAAAGGTAAGGTATTTGTCTGCTTTTTATATTTCGTATTTCAGTCATTCTGAATAACGTACATTAATTATATGCTAATAGTGTAGTGCACAAAACGGTGAAGATTCTTAATGTGCAGAATTAAGTGTTGTTGTCTGATTAAACTTAATATTGCTGCCACAAACTTGGAACACTTGTTCAGTTTATAGTAATAATAATAATAATAATAACTAAAGAGCGTATAATCTGTAGGGGGAAGGAAGGCGCGATAGGGGTCGTACTAGGAAAGGTTGGAGGGAGGAGGTAAAGGAGGCTTTGTGGGCAAGGTGCTTGGACTTTCAACAAGTGTGTGTGAGTGTGTTTGATAAGAGTGAATGGAGATGAATGGTTATGGGACCTGACTATTTGTTGGAGTGTGAGCAGGGTAATATTTTGTGAAGGGATTCAAGGAAACTGGTTAGCTGGACTTGAGTCCTGGAGGTGGGAAGTACAATGCCTGCACTTTAAAGGAGGGGTTTGAAATCTTGGCTGTTTGGAGTGACATTTAAACTGTCATATCTGAACGCCTCTGCAAAAACAGTAATTATGTATGAATGATGGTGAAAGTGTTGAATGATGAGGTTTTTCTTTTTTTGGGGGTCACCCTGTGTATGATAGGGTGGATAGTGGGGCAAAGTGGCAGATGTTGCAAATGTATGGAACAGGAAGTAGGTTATTGAAAGTAGTGAAGAGTCTTTACGAGGATAGTGAGGCTCAGGTTAGAGTATGTAGGCGAGAGGGAGATTACTTCCCAGTAAAAGTAGGCCTTAGACAGGGATGTGTGATGTCACCATGGTTGTTCAATATATTTGCAGATGGAGTTGTAAGGTAAGTGAATGCTCAGGTGTTGGCAAGAGGTGTGGGGTTAAAAGGCAAAGAATTTAACACAAAGTAGGAGTTGTCACAGTTGCTCTTTGCTGATGGCACTGTACTTTTGGGAGATTCTGAAGAGAAGTTGCAGAGATTGGTTGATGAGTTTGGTAGGGTATGTAAAAGAAGGAAATTAAAAGTGAATACAGGAAAGAGTTAGGTGATGAGGATAACAAAAAAAATTAGGTAACGGAAGATTGGATATCAGAATGGAGGGAGTATGGAGGAGGTGAATGTATTCAGATATTTGGGAGTGGACATGTCAGCAGATGGGTCTATGAAAGATGAGGTGAATCACAGAACTGACGAGGGGAAAAAGGCGAGTAGTGCACTGAGGAGTCTGTGGAGACAAAAGTTTATCCATGAAAGCAAAGAGGGGAATGTATGAGAGTATAGTTATATCAACGCTCTTGTATGGGTGCGAGGCATAGATGGTGAATGTTGCAACAAGGAGAAGGCTGGAGGCAGTAGAGATGTTATGTCTGAGGGCAATGTGTGGTGTGAATATAATGCATAGAATCTGTAGTTTGGAGATTAGGAGGAGGTACAGGATTACCAAAACTATTATCCAGAGAGCTGAGGAGGGGTTACTGAGATGGTATGGACATCTAGAGAGGATTGAACGAAACAGAATGACAGAGTGTATAAATCTGTAGTGGAGGGAAGGCAGGGTAGGGGTCGGCCTAGGAAAGGTTGGAGTGAGGGGGTAAAGGAGGTTTTGTGTGCGAGGGGCTTGGACTTCCAGCAAGCATGTGTGAGCGCGTTAGATAGGAGCAAAAGGAGACAAATGGTTTTTAGGCCTTGGTGTGCTGTTGGAGTGTAAGCAAGGTAACATTTATGAAGGGATTCAGGGAAACTGGCAGGCTGGACTTGATTCCAGGAGATGGGAAGTACAGTGCTGGCACTCTGAAGGAGGGGTGTTAATGTTGCAGTTTTATAACTGTAGTGTAAGCATGCCTCTGGCAGGACAGTGATGGAGTGAATGATGATGAAAGTTTTTCTTTTTTGGGCCACCCTGCCTTGGTGGGAAACAGATGTGTTAATAAAATAAAATAATAATAAACTTTTTTTATTTTTAGGTCACCCTGCCTTGGTAGGATACAGCCGGTTCTTTGAAAAAAAAAAAAAAAAAAAAAAAAAAAAAAAAAAAAAAAAAAATAAGTGTAGGTAGTAGGCTGGCAGACAGCAACTGCTCAGGGAGGTACTACCATCCTGCCAAGCGAGTGTAAAATGGAAGCCTTTAATTGTTTTACAGAATGGTAGGATTGCTGGTGTCTTTTTTTGTCTCGTATACATGCAAGATTTTAGGTACATCTTGCTACTTCTCCTTACACTTAGGTCATACTACATGTACATGTATAAGCGCGCGCATATATATATATATATATATATATATATATATATATATATATATATATATATATATATATATATATATATATATATATATATATATATATATATACATATACACAGTGGACCTCCGCTTAACGATCACCTCCAAATGCGACCAATTATGTAAGTGTATTTATGTAAGTGCGTTTGTACGTGTATGTTTGGGGGTTTGAAATGGACTAATCTACTTCACAATATTCCTTATGGGAAAAAAATTCGGTCAGTACTGGCACCTGAACATACTACTGGAATGAAAAAAGTTCGTTAACCGGGGGTCCACTGTGTGTGTATATATATATATATATATATATATATATATATATATATATATATATATATATATATATAGATATATAATATATATATATGCACCCCTCTGGGTTTTCTTTTCTCTTCTTATTAGCTCTTGTTCTTGTTTATTTCCACTTATCTCCATGGGGAAGTGGAAGAGAATCCTTCCTCCATAAGCCATGCATGTCTTAAGAAGCGACTAAAATGCCGAGATCAATGGGCTAGTAATCCATTCTCCTGTATACATTACTAAATTTTATATAGAGAAACTTTTGATTTTATTTTTGGGCTACCCTGCTTCAGTGGGATAAGGCTGGTGCGTTGAAAGAAGTATACATACACGATATAACATGTAATGAAAGTAGTTTGTTAATGTGCATGTTTATTGAGGGGCAACAGATATATCAGATGGAGCAAAAGGAAAATGGCAACAGCAAGTAAGGGAGATATGAGTTTATAAATTAAGGGAGAAGGAAGATACAAGCCACTATTGGGAGAGGGGGCAAGATATAAACCACTATTGGGAGAAAGGTAGGATAGTGAGAGTATAGGTAATGTGGGGGTTGAAGAAGAGTGGGTTAGCTTTAAAAAGGCAGTGTCAGAATGCAGGACAGAAGTTTGTGGCTATAGGAGGGTAAGTGCAAGAGGAAAGTGGAGTGATTGGTGGAATGATGTGGTAAAAGGTGTGATGAGAAAGAAAAAAGTCACTTATGAAAGGTATTTACAAAGCAGAAATGATATAAAAAGGGTGGAGAGTATGAGAGTATGAGAGAGAGTATGAGAGAGAGAATGAGAGAGTATGAGAGAGAATGAGAGAGTATGAGAGAGAGAATGAGAGTATGAGAGAGAGAATGAGAGTATGAGAGAGAGAATGAGAGAGAATGAGAGAGTATGAGAGAGAGAGAGAATGAGAGAGAGAGAGAATGAGAGAGAGAGAGAATGAGAGAGAGAGAGTATGAGAGAGAGAGAGTATGAGAGAGAGAGAGTATGAGAGAGAGAGAGTATGAGAGAGAGAGAGTATGAGAGAGAGAGAGTATGAGAGAGAGAGAGAGTATGAGAGAGAGAGAGTATGAGAGAGAGTATGAGAGAGAGAGAGTATGAGAGAGAGAGAGTATGAGAGAGAGTATGAGAGAGAGTATGAGAGAGAGTATGAGAGAGAGAGAGAGAGAGAGAGAGAGGGAGAGAGTGAGAGATAGATAGAGAGAGAGAGAGAGAGAGAGAGAGAGAGAGAGAGAGAGAGAGAGAGAGAGAGAGAGAGAGAGAGAGAGAGAGAGAGAGAGGTGAGGAGAGAGGTGAGGAGAGAGGTGAGGAGAGAGGTGAGGAGAGAGGTGAGGAGAGAGGTGAGGAGAGAGGTGAGGAGAGAGAGAGAGAGGTGAGGAGAGAGGTGAGGAGAGAGGTGAGGAGAGAGGTGAGGAGAGAGGTGAGGAGAGAGGTGAGGAGAGAGGTGAGGAGAGAGGTGAGGAGAGAGGTGAGGAGAGTGGTGAGGGAGTGCAAAAGGAGAGCAAATGACAGAGTGGGTGAGGTGTTGTCAAAAAATTTTGCTGAGAATAAGAAAAAATCTTGGAGCAAGTTTAACAGGTTAGGAAGGCCTAGGGAACAAATGGATTTGACAGTTAAAAACAGAATAAGAGAGTTAGTAGATGGGGAGTTGGAGGTACTAGGAAGATTGCAGGAATATTGTGAGGAACTGTTAAATGTTGATGGAGAGAGAGAGGCAGTAATTTCCTGCATTGGTCAGGAAGGTATAACATCTTTCAGGAGTGAAGAAAAGTCGGATGTGAGTGTAGGGAAGGTGCGTGAGGCACTGGGTAGAATGAAAGAGGGTAAAGCTACCTATTCCATACACTTGTAACATCTGCCACATTGCTCCCCTATCAACCCTATCATATGCTTTTTCTAAATCCATAAATGCAATGAAAACATCCCTACCTTTATCCAAATATTGTTCACTTATATGTTTCAATGTAAACACTTGATCTACACATCCCCTACCCATTCTAAGCCTCCTTGTTCATCTGCAAGCATGCTCTGTCTTCCTCTAATTCTTTCAAATAATAACCCAACCATATACTTTACCTGGTATACTCAGTAAACTTCTTTCTTTCAACAAATCAGCCATGTCCCACTGAGGCAGGGTGGCCCAAAAAGTTAAAAACAAAAGTTTTTCTTTTTAACTTTAGTAATGTATACAAGAGAAGGGGTTAGTAGCCCTTGCTCCAGGCATTTTAGTTACTCTTACGACACGCATGGCTTACAGAGGAAGAAGTCTGTTCCACTTCCCCATTGAGATAAGAGGAAATAAGAACAAGAACTAGTAAGAAAATAGAAGAAAACCCAGAAGGGTGTGTATATATATGCTTGTACATGCATGTACAGTGTGGCCTAAGTAGAAGCAACAGACATACCTGAAATCTTGCATGTTTACGAGACAGAAAAAAAGACACCAGCAATCCTACCATCATGTAAAACAATTACAGGCTTTCATTTTACATTCACTTTGCAGGATGGTAGCCACATTGCTACCATAAGCTGCTGTCTACCAACCTACTACCTAGAACTCAGTAAACTTATTTCCCCATAATTTTTACAATTTCTCTTGTCTCCTTTTCCCTTACATAAAGGAATTATACATGTTCTCTGCCAATCCACAGGTACCTTTCCCTCTTTCATTCCTTTATTGAACAAAAGTACCAACCATTCCAAAACTATATCCTCCCCTGCTTCTAACATTTCTGTCATGATCCCATCAGTTCCAACTGCTCTACCCCGTTTCATTCTACTTAATGCCTCACACACCTCCCCCACACATACACATCCAGCTCTTCTTCACCCCTAAAACATGTTGTACCTCCCTGGCCAGTGCATGAAATTACTGCCTCCCTTGCTTCATCAATATTTAACAGTTCCTCAAAATATTTCCACCATTTTCCCAATACAGTGGACCCCCGCATAACGATTACCTCCGAATGCGACCAATTATGTAAGTGTATTTATGTAAGTGCGTTTGTACGTGTATGTTTGGGGGTCTGAAATGGACTAATCTACTTCACAATATTCCTTATGGGAATAAATTCGGTCAGTACTGGCACCTGAACATACTTACGGAATGAAAAAATATCGTTAACCGGGGGTCCACTGTACCTCCAACTCCCCATCTACTAACTCCGTGGCATTATGGCCAGGTTGCATCATCGACCATCACTGACAGTCAGGGCCAGATTAAGAAGTCTCCGGGCCCTAGGCTATTCAGATTGGCGGGGCCCCTTTGAGTTACGGGTAAGCGAAGCGACCCCTTCCAGCTTGGGGGTGGGGGGTGGTCGGTGTGAGCCTGTTTAAGGTCTAATTAAATACATTCTGGCTATTTAGATTAAATATAATAGGGAAAGTACATCAAGACAACCAAAACCATTTACCAACAGCCATTATAACTATCTTGTTAAATCATGCATTTTAAAGAGAATAAACTCAAGACAGCATAGTATTACTAGATTAGGCTATTAGTGACATCATGTACCTATTATATTCAGCATAACCACTATAGCACTATTAATCCCTTTATAAATCACTGACCATTATTGTTATCATTGCATCATGCCTAAGACTATCAAATCATATAAACTCAAGAAAGTAAAGAATTGTTTATATTAAATATTTTTTTCTGTTAATTGGGAGGATATGGCCCTTGTAGCCCCCTTCCCTCTGGCTGCGCATCTAAAAATTCAAAACGTTACCAGAAAGGAGTCATATACAGAACTTTTACCATAGATTAGGTTAGTGATTTGGGCTACGAATATTTTACTAATTCATCCTCCTTGATCTCCAATTTACTTAAACAGAAATCATACTGAGTCCAAGAACAATGCACAATGGTATTTATATTACCATTTTCATAACTAAACTAATCATTATGTTTTGCATGATATATGGCCTACCACCATAGATAAGGACATGAGAATTAAAGAATGCAGGGACAATTTTCAGTTTCACCCAACCAACGATTTTCTGATGTGGCTTATGTGTTTCTGGGGAAATATGTAGTAAATTAATTGATGTTCTACATCACTTCCATCGCAACTTGAAAACTAAGCATTTGCGACGGAAGTGATGTAGAACATCAATCAATTGAGATCTGTTATTGAAATGATAAAAACTTAAAGACAGGACAAAGTGCTTTTAAAACCTACAAACGGAAGTCAGTTTGCGTTTTTAGGTTTTTCTTTATAGTATTTTTACCAAAAATGCGTCTTTACTGGTCCATGCGTCTTTACTGGTCAAGTAACCCTATCAGGTACCTCCCTTAACATTTAGAGGCGAAAACAAACATTTATCCATACACATCAATGTCTATCAACAACACTTCAGTTAATTTGTCACAGTACAAGTCTAGATAACGTGTAATTACTACAGAAAATTGGAGAGGAATCTCCCATACTCACCCATTAGCGGGAAAACACAGCTGTTCTGATGTAAACAAAGGCATGTTGAGTGTTGCCATCTATGGTTAGGTTTATTTATTTTTATTTTATTTTATTTCATTATTTATTTTTGTTTTGATTAATTTTTAAAAATCAATTTTACTCTCCAAACACTTGAACTTTTTAGGTAGGGACCCCTTTGCACTTGCACCATGTGCGCAGTCTTGGATGAACCCCTGAACCCCTTGGACCGCGGGGCCCCCAAATGCGCGGGGCCCTAGGCAAATGCCTAGTTTGCCTATGCGGTAATCCGGCCCTGCTGACAGTTGTCAGCTGGTCAGGTCAATGTGGCCTACACCTTACTTATATATATGTAGTAGGTTGGTAGACAGCAATCACCCAGGGAAGTACTACTGTCCTGCCAAATGAGTGTAAGACAGAACCCTCTATTTGTTTTACATGATGGTATGGGTGCTATCTTTTTTTTTTTTGTCTCAAACACACATGATAACATGTGTATCTTGCTACTTTTACTTACAATTAGGTCACACTACATATGTATGTACACATTTATGTATACACACTCATCTAAGTTTTCTTTGTTTTTCTTAATAGTTTTTACTATTATTTTCCCTTCATATCCATGAGGAAGTGGAATAAGAATTTTTCTTCCAAAAGCACTGCAGGACTATATATTAAAATAACCAGGGATGACATACAAAATACTTGGGGTAACTGATAGAGCAGACAGGAACAGGTTGTTTGAGAGGTGGGAAAAAGGTGTTCAGGGACACAGTCTGAAGTCAGAAACACATCAGTCACAGGGATGTTAAGAGGTATTGCATTTCTTCAATTTCATGATGGTCAGAAAGTGGAATGACCCTGAAGTGGTGGAGGCAGACTCCATATATAGTTTCAAGAACAGGTATAATAGGGTCTAAGAGGCAAGGAGTGAGTGGGGCCAGAAGCTATGATTATACCCCTGCAACCACACACAGGTTAGTACATAGAGGAGAGTATGTATGTACTTACACACACACAAATTCTTCATACTTCAAAAATAATATTTTTCTTACCTAATAGTGTAGCTGATGTGGCCATGTACAATACTTGTAGTAAAATTTAGCAAAAAAGAAAATTTAATGACAGAGTTCCGCTCCTAACACCACATTGGTAGACGAATTCATCGCTATGTGAGGAGTATACTGTAATGGTAGTTGATATGTGTCAACCATCTTTGATATTATTTTAATGTCACCTTTGCATCATCTATAACATTTCTGGTATATTTTTAAATGTTTATACAGCAGTGTACTGTATACTGTAATAAATAGAATAGAGGAAATCAGCTAGCTCTAATATACATTTAGGTATGCATACTGGTCAGAGCCCATCGTAAGTGCGAGTTGCTGGTAAACGAGTACGTCACTAAGTAGAGTGGGTGGATGGGGCCCTACTGAGCTTTCCAAAATACTCTGGTCTTGTCAGTACAGTGGACCCCCGCATAACGATCACCTCCCAATGCAACCAATTATGTAAGTGTATTTATGTTAGTGCGTTTGTACGTGTATGTTTGGGGGTCTGAAATGGACTAATCTACTTCACAATATTCCTTATGGGAACAAATTCGGTCAGTACTGGCACCTGAACATACTTCTGGAATGAAAAAATATCGTTAACCGGGGGTCCACTGTATTAGGGTTATGGCCATCTTCAGAAATAATTTCCTGAAGCTTGGCAACAAAATTTGTGTAACCACATGGTCAGCAGATGCACTTTCCCCACTGTAGGTGTAGCTGTTTTTCATTTCCAGACTACTGCACACTTTAAAACAGCTACACCATACAAAAGCAAATGAATTCTTGTGCAGTCTTTCCATCCTACTTGCACAGTTTTATCTTCACCTCACTGTCTTGAAGTGAATAAACAGTTGATTCTCTAATACCAAACATACATGCCATTACCATGACTCATGCACCATCCCTCAGCACATCAATTACTTTGTTTTTTTATATTAGCATTGTGTCATTTTTAATTTTCTGCTTGGCACCTTTAGCACGAATATTCTTTTTGGATGTCTTAGTTAATATCCTTTGACTAAGACATGGTGATTAAAAGATTATAAATAAACCAATAAACATGAGAATATGGTATGGGATGCATACAGACTATGAGTGTAGTTGCTCACATCAAGGAGTGAAGTTAGGCACCCCTCCAAAAACAATGGCTTTGCCCTTGATGCAGAGGAGAAATATCTTGCCACTCAATGCCATGAGAAATTCTTAGTCTTGGAAGCAAAATTTAAATCACAATTCACTGACAATGCGAGTTCCAATTGCACAAATTATGAGAGCCTACTTGAGATTAAACAATATGCAGGTGCCCTGTTCCCAGTAAGGAGTTTTTGATCTAAGGAACTGGGCTTATTATTTCTTTCCTTGGATTAAACCCAAATGTCTCCTGTTCCCTGACACTATAGGGCTTGTATTTCGTGCCATGCTGCCTAGGCCTTGTGTTGCCATTTGGTGGACCAAGTTCAAACCTAGAGCTGAGTGAAACCCTGTTTCTTCCTCGGTCACACCCCAGACATACTAGCAGCAACATGCACTTCCCCAACTCTCATCTAGGCCCTCGGCCTTGGCTAGCAACAATACAATGCCTGTACCATTATAACCAATAAACCCTTTTGAAGATTACTACCCCACACGAAATATATACAGTAGTCCCCCCAAATTCACAGGTTACATTCCAAGACCACCCATGAATCTGGAAAAACAGCGAATTCTGGATACTGTAATAAAAAAAATGCCTATTTTTATAGTTTAAACCCTAAATATACCCCCAAAACACTTTAATTTAATTTCAAACTCAGTTTCATACATCACCCTTAAAAAAAAAAAAAAAGAATGTAAAGATAAACCCGTATGTAGTACTGTATTGCTCTGTCTCCCACAGTGCTGGAATGTATAATACTGATGTTACCCCCATATGTACTGTAATTCATGCAAGCCCATTTTCTTTGGTACACAGTGGACCCTTGGTTTCTGTGTTTAATCCGTTTCAGAGCCATTGGCCAAAACTGAAATTGATCAAAACCGAAACCATTTTCCCCACAAGAAATAATGTAAATGGAATTAATCCATTCCAGACACCCAGAAGTATCAACAAAAAAAAAATTTTTTTTACCTTAAAGATAGATTTACATGCACAAAAGAATGAACATTACACATGATACTTGCCTTTATTGAAGGCTGTTGTGATGAATGGTTTGAAAAACCGACAAGTTGAAGATTGAGACACTTATGCAGCATGTGGGAATCTTTATTCAGGAAACGTTTCGCCACACAGTGGCTTCATCAGTCCAATACAAAGAGGAAGGCGTTGTTGATGAATGGAAAACAGGGAGGAGGGGAGAGGGAAGAGAGGAAGGGGAATCCCCTCCATAAGGACTATGTACCAAGTCCTTATCAGGGGTCACTTCCCTAGCTACTTCCCAAGCTTAAATATAGATTTACATGAAGAAAAGAATGACAAATAAATTCTTTCTTTCAACGCACCAGCCATATCCCACCGAGGCGGGGTGGCCAAAAGGAAAAACAAAAGTTTCTCCTTTTAAATTTAGTAATATATACAGAAGGGGTTACTAGCCCCTTGCTCCCAGTATTTTAGTCGCCTCTTATGAAACGCATGGCTTACGGAGGAAGAATTCTGTTCCACTTCCCCGTGGAGATAAGAGAAAAATAAACAAGAACAAGAAATAGAAAGAAAATAGAAGAAATCCCAGAGGGGGTATGTATATACAGTGGATCCTCAGCTAACGATACATTTTAACGCAAAATTTTTGCCTCAGCTATCGCTAGAAAGTTCACCCAACAGGATTCGTTCGAGACGCGTCCACGTGTGGCCTGAGCGTGCCTCAGTTGTCCCATGGGTGCCAGTCTTTACAAGCCAGCAAGTGCGGTCACATCCACGCATACAATCGGAACATTTCATATTATCATAGCGCTTTTAGTGATTGTACTGCAAAATAAGTCACCATGGGCCCCAAGAAAGCTTCTAGTGCCAGCCCTGTGATAAAAATGGTGAGAATTAGTATGGAAATTAAGAAAGATTTTGAAGGGTTTGGGGCTAACCCTGAGTTGCCTATGCCAGTTGTGGAATTCATCATGCCTACTTCAAAGATTAAGGAAATGTGTGCAAAGTGGGTTGAGCTGCAAACCTTTATGGATGAAAATCACCCTAACACAGCTATTGCAAGCCGTGCTGGTGACTATTACAATGACAATGTTGTGGCCCATTTTAGGCAAATCTTAAAGGAACGGGAGTTACAGACCTCTATAGACAGACTTGTTGTGTGACAGAGGTCCAGTGACTCAAGCTGGTCCTAGTGGCATTAAAAGAACAAGGGAAGTAACCCCGGAAAACGACTTGATACCTCAAGTCCTAATAGAAGGGGATTCCCCTTCTAAACATTAACAACTTCCACACTCTCCCCTCCTCCCATCCCATCAATCATCACCAGATCTTCAATAAAGGTAAGTGTCAATTTGTGTGTATTAAAATTAATATTTCATGTGGTAATTTTTTTTTTTTTCATATTTTGGGGTGTTTTGCACGGATTAATTTGATTTCCATTATTCCTTATGGGGAAAATTAATTCAGCTAACGATGAGCTTTCAGGAACGGATTAATATCGTTAGCTGAGGGTCCACTGTATATGCTTGTACATGTATGTGTAGTGTGACCTAAGTGTAAGTAGAAGTAGCAAGATGTACCTGAAATCTTGCATGTTTATGAGACATAAAAAGGGACACCAGCAATCCTACCATCATGTACAACAATTACAGGCTTTCGTTTTAAACTCACTTGGTAGGACGGTAGTACCTCCCTGGGCGGTTGCTGTCTACCAACCTACTACCTAGAAACAAATAAATATAAAGCACTAATAAAATGTATAAATGAACATTTAACATCACACTTACCTTTATTGAAAAGACTTGTTGGTGTATGGTAGGCAGGGCAGAGGGGACAGGGGGGGTGAGTTTATTGTTGGAGAATATGACACTAATATCAACTCTACAGCTTATTTATCTATCATAATTCAACTAATATGACATAATACATAATATTAATAACATAGAAACATGACATATACTCCAGAATGAATAAAATAAGCCATTATGTATGTAACGACAGGTGTTCTATTGTTGTTGTTGTTGGGTGTATGAAGGCCACTGTAAGCATAAGCCGTACATAATGTTGGTGAAGGCTGCAGTTGAGGCGGCGGTGTTTTCTGCAGCCCTATATAACTCCAACAACATTGGAGGAGTAGTAGAATCGCTGAATCACTGAAGAAGGCACCCTATACCACCATCACTACCATCCTCTACCACCATCACAACCACTACTACCCTCTACCACCATCACTACCACCCTCTACCACCATCACTCACCACCACTTTTGTATTTTTCTACAAACTTTTTCTTTATTTATATTGTGTTTCTTACATTCTTTGCCAAAAGGCTGGCACTAGAAACTTTCTTTGGGCCTATGGTGGCTTATTTAGCAGTCACACACAATAAACAAGTGGCAAAAAACAATGGGTTATTATGAAATGTTTCATATGACCTGGCAGGACATGTACACTCACCGAGAAACAATGCTACACTGGCTGAGAATGGTATGGGAGGCGACTTTGTCTGCTCGCTGGGCACTGGACAGGTTCCGTACTATCGATGAAAACAGAGGGAGTCGACGAAAACAGAACCAAAAAATCAAGAAAAAAAAGTCGGCCAAAACCGAAATTGGCGATAATGGAGATCAACAAAAACAGAGGGTCCACTGTACAGTGGACCCTCAGGTAACAACATTAATCCGTTCCAGAGAGCTTGTCCTTTACCGATTTTTTCAATATCCGAATTAATTTTCCCCATAAGAAATAATGGAAATCCAATTAATCCATTCCATACACCCAAAAGTATTAAACAAAATAATTTTTTTACATGAAATATACATTTTCCCACACAGAAGACAATGAGACATGCAGAATAAACAATACTGAAATGACACCTTTATTGAAGATATATTGATGAGTGATGAGATGGGAGGAGGGCAGAGGATGGAAGAGTTTACAATTGTTTGGGAGGGGAATCCCCTTCCATAAAGACTTCAGATAACAAGTCCTTTCCTGGGGTTACCTCCCTTCTTTGTTTTTTAATGCCACTAGGACCAGCTTGAGAGTCACTGGACCCTTGTCGCACCAAAAATCTGTCCAGAGAGCTCTGCTTCTGGTATCTCTTTATGATTTCCCTAAAATGGGACACAACACTGTCATTGTAGATGTTGCCAGCATGGCCTGCAACAGCTGCATCAGGGTGATGTTCATCCATAAATGTTTGCACATAAGAAAGCAGGAACACTGCAACAGGCCTGTTGGCCCATACTAGGCAGGTCCTTCACAAACCATCCCACCAACAGAATCGTATTTGCCCAACCCAATTTTCAATGTTTCCCAAGCAATAAGCTTTGAAAATTCTATTCACTCATGTGCAAGTCCCAATCAAATCAAATCATGTGTGTGGGGAAGTACCCTGGCTGGTATGTGGGGAAGTACCCTGGCCGGTATGTGGGGAAGTTCCCTGGCTGGAGTGTGGGAAGTACCCTGGCTGGTATGTGAGGAAGTACCCTGGCTGGTATGTGGGGAAGTTCCCTTGTGTGTGTCGGAAGTACCCTGGCTGGTATGTAGGGAAGTACCCTAGCTGGCATGTGGGGAAGTTCCCTGACTGGTGTGTGGGAAGTGCCCTTGCTGGTGTATATAAGAAAGCAGAAACACTGCAGCAGACCTGTTGGCCCATACTACCACCCTCTACCACTACCACTTTTGTATCTTTCTACAAACTTTTTCTTGAAATCTATAGTGTTCGTCACCCTCTTTACCACAGGGCTGGCACTAGAAGCTTTATTTGGGCCCATGATGGCTTATTTAGCAGTTACAAGCACTAAAAACAATGGAATAATACAAAATATATCGCATGTACGCGTGGAATCGTCCTCGCTGGCTTGTAAACAATAGCACACTGGCTGTACATGGAGTGTCCGGGCCACTCATGCCGTGCTGACACGTTTGGGACTAATGTCCTTAACTGAGTTCTTTTTCAGTAACCGAGTCAATATTTTGACACAAAACGTGTCACTATCCGATTTTTTTCGTTATCCGATGTTGTTACCTGAGGGTCCACTGTATTGTAACTCATGGTATCCTGTTTTCTTTGGTACACATACAGTAAATATAAGGTAATAATTTAATTTAGTAAAAGTAAAGTTAAATGTACAGGTATTCACAAAATTTGCCTCGCCTAGCGCTAAGAAACTCGCTCAACGCAATTCGTCCGAGACGCGTAGATGTGCGGCCTGAGCCAGCCTCACTTGTTCCGCCGGTGGCATTGTTTACAAGCCAGGGTGGCCGGTTGCATGCATACATTCGATACATTTTGTATTATTCCATTGTTTATAGTGCTTGTAACTGCTAAATAAGCCACCATGGGCCCAAAGAAAGCTTCTAGTGCCAACCCTGTGATAAAAAGGGTGATAAATACTATCGTACCACAGTCAGCTGCTGCTGCACCACGGTCAGCTGTTGCTGGACCAGTCAGCTGTTGCTGGATCAGTCAGCTGCTGCTGCACCACAGTCAGCTGTTGCTGGACCAGTCAGCTGTTGCTGGATCAGTCCGCTGTTGCTGCACCACGGTCAGCTGTTGCTGGACCAGTCAGCTGTTGCTGGATCAGTCAGCTGTTGCTGCACCATGGTCAGCTGTTGCTGGACCAGTCAGCTGTTGCTGCACCACGGTCAGCTGTTGCTGGACCAGTCAGCTGTTGCTGGATCAGTCAGCTGTTGCTGCACCACAGTCAGCTGTTGCTGGATCAGTCAGCTGCTGCTGCACCACAGTCAGCTGCTGCTGGACCAGTCAGCTGTTGCTGGATCAGTCAGCTGCTGCTGCACCATGGTCAGCTGTTGCTGGACCAGTCAGCTGCTGCTGCACCACAGTCAGCTGCTGCTGGACCAGTCAGCTGCTGCTGGATCAGTCAGCTGCTGCTGCACCACAGTTAGCTGTTGCTGGACCAGTCAGCAGCTGCTGGATCAGTCAGCTGCTGCTGCACCACGGTCAGCTGCTGTGGCACCACCATCAGCTGTTTCTGAACAACATGACTCGTCCCGAACCTGTCTGTCTAGCCTGAACGTCTCGGCTGCCTTGCCGTCATTGTTTACAAGCCAGGATGGCTGGTTGCATGCATACATTCGATACATTTTGTATTATTCCATTATTTGTAGTGCTTGTAACTGCTAAATAAGTCACCATGGGCTCAAAGAAAGCTTCTAGTGCCAACCCTGTGGTAAAAAGGGTGATAAATACTATCGTACCACAGTCAGCTGCTGCTGCACCACGGTCAGCTGTTGCTGGACCAGTCAGCTGTTGCTGCACCATGGTCAGCTGTTGCTGGACCAGTCAGCTGTTGCTGGACCAGTCAGCTGCTGCTGCACCACGGTCAGCTGTTGCTGGACCAGTCAGCTGCTGCTACACCACGGTCAGTTGCTGCTGGACCAGTCAGCTGTTGCTGCACCACGGTCAGTTGTTGCTGGACCAGTCAGCTGTTGCTGGACCAGTCAGCTGTTGCTGGATCAGTCAGCTGTTGCTGGATCAGTCAGCTGCTGCTGCACCATGGCCAGCTGTTGCTGGACCAGTCAGCTGTTGCTGGATCAGTCAGCTGCTGCTGCACCACAGTCAGCTGTTGCTGGATCAGTCAGCTGTTGCTGCACTACAGTCAGCTGTTGCTGGACCAGTCAGCTGTTGCTGGACCAGTCAGCTCTTGCTGGATCAGTCAGCTGTTGCTGGATCAGTCAGATGTTGCTGGATCAGTCAGCTGCTGCTGCACCATGGTCAGCTGCTGCTGCACCATGGTCAGCTGTTGCTGGACCAGTCAGCTGCTGCTGCACCACAGTCAGCTGTTGCTGGACCAGTCAACTGTTGCTGGATCAGTCAGCTGCTGCTGCACCATGGACAGCTGTTGCTGGACCAGTCAGCTGTTGCTGGATCAGTCAGCTGTTGCTGCACCACGATTAGCTGTTGCTGCACCACGATCAGCTGTTGCTGGACCAGTCAGCTGTTGCTGGATCAGTCAGCTGTTGCTGCACCACAGTCAGCTGTTGCTGCACTATGGTCAGCTGTTGCTGGACCAGTCAGCTGTTGCTGGATCAGTCAGCTGCTGCTGCACCATGGTCAGCTGTTGCTGGACCAGTGAGCTGTTCCTGGATCAGTCAGCTGTTGCTGCACCATGGTCAGCTGTTGCTGGACCAGTCAGCTGTTGCTGGATCAGTCAGCTGTTGCTGCGCCAAGGTCAGCTGTTGCTGGACCAGTCAGCTGTTGCTGGATCAGTCAGCTGTTGCTGCACCACGATCAGCTGTTGCTGCACCACGATCAGCTGTTGCTGGACCAGTCAGCTGTTGCTGGATCAGTCAGCTGTTGCTGAATCAGTCAGCTGCTGCTGCACCACGGTCAGCTGTTGCTGGACCAGTCAGCTGTTGCTGGACCAGTCAGCTGTTGCTGGACCAGTCAGCTGTTGCTGGACCAGTCAGCTGTTGCTGGATCAGTCAGCTGCTGCTGCACCACAGTCAGCTGTTGCTGGACCAGTCAGCTGTTGATGGACCAGTCAGCTGCTGCTGCACCACGGTCAGCTGTTGCTGGACCAGTCAGCTGTTGCTGGACCAGTCAGCTGTTGCTGGATCAGTCAGCTGCTGCTGCACCACGGTCAGTTGTTGCTGGACCAGTCAGCTGTTGCTGGACCAGTCAGCTGTTGCTGGACCAGTCAGCTGTTGCTGGACCAGTCAGCTGTTGCTGGATCAGTCAGCTGCTGCTGCACCACAGTCAGCTGTTGCTGGACCAGTCAGCTGTTGATGGACCAGTCAGCTGTTGCTGGATCAGTCAGCTGCTGCTGCACCATGGTCAGCTGTTGCTGGACCAGTCAGCTGTTGCTGCACCATGGTCAGCTGTTGCTGGACCAGTCAGCTGTTGCTGGACCAGTCAGCTGTTGCTGGATCAGTCAGCTGCTGCTGCACCACAGTCAGCCATTGCTGGACCAGTCAACTGTTGCTGGATCAGTCAGCTGCTGCTGCACCACGGTCAGCTGTTGCTGGACCAGTCAGCTGTTGCTGGATCAGTCAGATGCTGCTGTACCATGGTCAGCAGTTGCTGGATCGGTAAGCTGCTGCTGCACCACGGTCAGCTGCTGCTGCACCACAGTCAGCTGTTGCTCCACCACAGTCAGCTGTTGCTGCACCACCATCAGCTGTACTACTCAAAGATGTGGAGAGAGTGTTGTTGGTGTGGCTTAACGTGAAACAATTACCGAGAAACGATTAACCCCAGAGGGTTAGCCACCCAGGATAACCCCAAAAAGTCAGTGCATCATCGAGGACTGTAACTTATTTCCATTGGGGTCCTTAATCTTGTCCCCCAGGATGCGACCCACAACAGTCAACTAACACCCAGGTGAACAGGAAAAAATGCCTGGAACTAGTGCTCATATTGGTGAATTTAAGGCCAGCAAAGGTTGGTTTGAGAGATTTAAGAATTGTAGTGGCATACACAGTGCAATAAGGCATGGCAAAGCTGAAAAATTCATCCCCCATCAAGTGTTCAATTGTGACGAAACAGGCCTGTTCTGGAAGAAAATGCCAAACAGGACCTACATTACTCAGGAGGAAAAGGCACTCCCAGGACACAAGCCTATGAAAGACAGGCTAACTCTCATGTTTTGTTGTACTGCTAGTGGGGATTGCAAAGTGAAGTCTTTACTGGTGTATCACTGAAAATCCCAGAGTGTTCAAGAAAAACAGTGTCTCATCACTCATCAATACTCTTCAATAAAGGTAAGTGTCACTTTAACATTTATTTATGTAGTTATTGTGCATGTCTTATTGTTTTCTTTGTAGGTAAATGTACATTTCATGAAAAAAAAAAAAAAAATTTTAATACTTTTGGCTGTCTGGAACGGATTAATTGGATTTCCATTACAGTGGACCCCCAGTATTCGATGACATCGGTATTCGATAAATCCGGTATGCGATGCATTTTAACACAAAATTTCCGCCTTGGTATCTGATCGAAAACCTGGTATTCGATACGATTCGTACGAGATGTGTCCACGTGTGGCCTGAACTGCCCCATGTGTGCCAGTGTTTACAAGCCA
This sequence comes from Cherax quadricarinatus, assembly GCF_038502225.1. Classification (NCBI taxonomy): domain Eukaryota; kingdom Metazoa; phylum Arthropoda; class Malacostraca; order Decapoda; family Parastacidae; genus Cherax; species Cherax quadricarinatus. Next base: position 17,976,595 of record NC_091331.1, on the reverse strand, counting down.
GTCAGGGTGCGTGCATCTCAGGATACATTCGGTACATTCCATATTATCATTGTTTTTGGTGCTTGTTTCTGCAAAATAAGTCACCATGGGCCCCAAGAAAGCTTCTAGAGCCAACCCTGTGGTAAAAAGGGTGAGAATTAGTATGGAAATTAAGAGAGATTTTGAAGGGTTTGGGGCTAACCCTGAGAAGCCTATGCCAGTTGTGGAATCCATTGTGCCTACTTCAAAAATTAAGGAAATGTGTGCACAGTGGGTTGAACTGCAAAACTTTATGGATGAAAATCACCCTAACACAGCTATTGCAAGCCGTGCTGGTGACTATTACAATGACAATGTTGTAGCCCATTTTAGACATATCATAAAGGAACGGGAGATACAGAGCTCTATGGACAGATTTGTTGTGCGACAGAGGTCCAGTGACTCTCAAGCTGGCCCTAGTGGCATTAAAAGAAGGGGGGAAGTAACCCCGGAAAAGGACTTGCTACCTCAAGTCCTAATGGAAGGTGATTCCCCTTCTAAACACTAACACCATCCACACTCTCCCCTCCTCCCATCCCATCAATCATCACCAGATCTTCATTAAAGTGTCAATTATTCTATTGTTATTGTAATTATTTTATTGCATTAAACTTAATATTTCATGTGGTAAAATATTTTTTTTCATAATTTTGGGTGTCTTGCACGGATTAATTTGATTTCCATTATTTCTTATGGGGAAAATTGATTCGCTTTTCGATATTTTCAGTATTCGATGAGCTCTCAGGAACGGATTAATATCGAATACCGGGGGTCCACTGTATTTCTTATGGGGAAAATTAACTCGGCTAACGATGAGCTCTCAGGAACGGATTAATATCGTTAGGCGAGAGTCCACTGTATTTTATACTGTAAGGTTTAAGATAAACACTGTGTACAACACAAATAGTTGTTTATTTCCCAGAAATTTGGCATAAAAAACACGGTTGTAAGTCGAGTGGTCGTAAGTCGAGCAGGTCGTAAGTCGGATGGCAGGTGTATTTAGCATTAAAACACAAAAAATTATATACTGCCACAAAAAGAGCCCCCCCCCAAAAAAAAATTCCGTGAATTTACGAGGATTTCCGCGAACAATTATTAGATAGGGTCTAAGGAAAAATCCATGAATTACTGAAGCTGCAAATTCGGAATAGCGAATTTGTAGGGGTCCACTGTACTTGTATATACCAATGATTTAGTGCTACTCTGATTAAAATAAATAAAAAAAGTAACCATGGAACAAACAGTGTAGACACTGTAATTAGACCAATGACCCCTTATCCATTACCATTGATTTTTTTTAAATGGCCTAGAGTAGGGTCAAAAATTTAAACGAGCCTTAATCATTTCAAATCTGGTTGAATTGCCATGAGAAATTTATAAAATTAATTTCTTATACCAATGTAATTTACATGATTAGGTATTAAAACTGCCACTATATGGCAATAAATATATGAAGCAGGGCAGCATGTGGTACAAATTAAAAGAATATGTAAACAAGAATTTTCATGAATGTTCAACAATTCCACAAAATTTTTTCTCCAAGATTCACTAAACATTACGCATTGTTGCAACAGGCTATCAAAGAACAATACAGCCTCTCCTCACTTAGCAACATACTCGTTTATCAACGATTCAGACTTACGATGGGCTCTCTGACCAGTGTGCATACTTAATATACAGTAGTGTACTGTATATTACAATATACAGTACACTACTGTATAAACATTTAAAAATATACCAGAAATGTTATAAATGGTGGAAAGGTGACATTAAAACAAACCCACTACAATTATAGTATGCTCCTTGATTAGCAACAAATTCGTTTACCAACGTGGTCTTAGGAACGAAACTCCGTCATTAAGTGAGGAGAGGGTGTATTATGCATTATTAACACCTGGATAGGAATTAAAGGGATGTATTGAACAAAGTCTCATCCTTCAAGGGGTGAGTTTTAGTGACTCTTAATCCAAGAGACTGGGGATACCCTTCCCTTCCTTGGATCAAACTTGATTATCTTCCACTCCCGAGATTCGGTGTGACCCTAAAGGGTTAAGCACTTCCCTATGAATATAATACTATAGTACAGTCAAATATTTTATTGATAAAATTAACAAGCCAATACAAAGGCATATTTTACTCACTAGGAAAATTCCAACTTGTCAGGTATGCCAACATCTTTGTTTAATATGAGATCATATATACTTGGAGCATTTAATTGTCATCATTATCATCATCATCTTGGTCCTCGAAATATTCCTGGGGCTCCTCCGTTATACGTTTCTCGCTGGAGATGAGGTCCACAATTGTGTGAAGCAGTGCACCTTCCTTGGTGAATTTTTCCCACCGTGTCATTCTTGGATGACTAATTTTGTGTTCAAGAAGTTGGTCTAAAACATTTCGTAAACTCTGAAACACAATGTTCCATTAAAACAAAATGTGCTTAAGGCAGCACAATAACAAAAATAATTTGTTTTAGTAAAACACTAACAACAATTTGTGATGAACATTTTAATATTATGTATGTCATGAAGTGTTGAAAACACTCAGTGTGTTTACACACACACACACCTTTAGAGAAACTAGTTCCTCTAAAGATGTATGTAAACTTTATTATAGTATTTGTGATTTCTTCCTATTGAAGTGAATATATTTAGGTACTGCATTTTGGGGTGGATGCTGCTGGCAGATGACTGTATGAGAGACTAAACTAATCATGAAATAGACAAGGTAAAAACTGCAGATGTTTTGGCATTTATGGAAAGAAAAGTTTATTAGTGCTGTTCTCAGTTAAGTCTGCTCCAACATGCTCTATACAACTATGGAATTTTCCATATAAGAAAAATACTGCAAACCAATCTCTGGAACACAAATAATTTTGTTTTTTAACACACCAGCCATTTCCCACTAAGTTAGGGCCACCCGAAAAAGAAGAAACACTGCCATTCACCAAAAAGTACGAAATTTGATGGAAATACAGTATTTTGGAATTACACTGGTGCAAAGTTAGTGGTCTTGGCACAATTTACACATCAAAGATTTTTGCCCAATTTGAGTCATATTTTAGGCCAATTCCATGCTTCCAGTCGACTAAATTCTTAGCTATTTTGTTAGGCAAGGGTAATATTGGAGAGGCCTGGGGACATGATTAATGAACAGAGGAAATGTTTTAGTGCCTGGAATGTCTACAGTGCTTATTTTGAACTGTTTTTAAATTGAATTTATTTAATTTTTAAAATTGGCCAAATTACCAACTTGGGGTAGTTCTGAGAGTTAAATGGACAGTTTCTTGTGTTCAATGAATAGAACAGAAGGCATATTAGCAAAATAGCTAAGAATCTGATCTAATTGAGCACTGGAATTGGCTTAAAATGAGACTCAAAGTGGGCAAAATGGCTGATGAGTAAATTGTGCCTAGACCAATAAATTTGAGCCAGCATAACTCCATAAGGCACAATCCACAAATAACCTGCACATAGCAAAGAGGAGCTAACGACAATGTTTCGGTGCTTACAACAACGTTTCATGCCTTTTTTATTTTTTTGTTATTTATAACTCCAGAAGTTTTTCAACAAATTTTGTACTTTTGGTGTCATTACCTTCAGAAAAATATTCTCTACTATTTCAGATTTTTTTAAATGTGGACATGGAGCAATTTCAATTTGGGAGGGTCCTGACAGTGAAGGGGTTAAATAAGTGTAAATCTTTCTTCTTTTATATTTTTAAACTACACAGAATAACTAATACAGCATATAGATCCAAGTTATTTTTTTATACTGCACCCCTTATCTTTACCACTTAAATGGTTTCAGTTATGTACATATATAATGCCAACTCTGTAGCCCAGTAAAATTTCTTTAAGAGATACATTCATAAGAACTCAACTAGTCAGTACTTTCTTGAAATTAGCCAATGTATGTTTCGAACTATAAACCCAGAAAATGTCCTGCATAGCTCTGCTACTTACATCACCTCCAAATTTTTCTCTGATGTTCAAAATCTTGCCTCTAGAAGGAACTCGCCTGTTCATATCTCCAAGGCGTATGAGTACGGACATCCTTTTTTTTTATCCTTTGTACTGATTTGATACAGCTTTACATGCAAAGAAGCACTGTTACAATAGATGCTTGCTGTGTATCTCTATCTTTTCTTCAGTAATGATGTGTTTGGGATCAATGTGTGGTGTGAATATTATACAGAAGGGCCCTGCTTTACAGCATTTCGCCTTACAGTATTCTGCCAATATGGACATTTCAAATTATGATCAAAACTCGCTAAACGGCTCCCCCATCTGACTTTCTAATACAGTCACTGTGCCCTACCCAGTTTGTTTACATTCTCTGTGAGTACTACATCTCTCCATTATGTGTGGAAACTTTCCAAAATTTCAAGTGTTTCAAAGTTATTTCATGTTTTATATATACTCTAATAATTAGACTTATGTGTACCTGTACCTAAATAAACTTAAACACTGTGGGTGGCATGCAGGTACACATCAAAATCACTAAGAATGTCTTATGAGTCTTGAGGGTGCCATATTAACCCCCTGACTGTCGCAACCCCCAATCCTGAGGTGTCTCCTGGTGTCGCAAAATTTCGAAAAAAAAAAAATCTAATGAAATGATAGAGAATGCTTTCCCGATTGTAATGACACCAAAAGAATGAAATTTGATGAAAAACTGACAGAATTACGCTCTCATGAAGTTAGCGACCTCGGCAATATTCACAAATAGGCGATTTCGCCTACTTTGAGCCCTATTTTTGGCTAATTCCATTGTTCCAGTTAACCAAACTCACTGCTATTTCTTTAGAACTCTGTTTGTTCTATCGACTGAGCACAAGAAACCACCCATTTACCGATTTCAACTACCCAATAACTTAGTCAGAAATTTGCAATTTGCCCAATTTCACGAAAATTAAAAAATATGACAATTTCAAAATAAGGTCCAGAATGAACAATGCAGACATTCCTGGCTCTAAAATAACATTTTCTTTGTTCATCAGTTATGTCTCCAGGCCCCTCTGATATTACTCTTGCTTTCTATTTTGAATTTTTATTCAAACAAAAAATACTGTAATAATTGTACAAATAATGTGAACCCATTCATGACTGCATATTAGCATGGCTAGTTGGACATTTATTGGACAATGACATCAACTGTTAACTTTTCAACATCGGCAAAAATCAAACATTTCCCCTACTTTGAGTTCTATTTCCAAGTTCTTTTCATAGTAAAACCAATCAAAATCACCTCTATTTCTATATGTTTTCCATTCTATTAAATGAGCCCAAGAAAATGAGAATACAACCATAAATACTATATGAAAATAGACCACAAAGTCGCCATTTTAATTAAAAAAAATGGTCGGAGTTTTTTTTTTCTCATTATGCACTGCATGCTCCAGGATTTTTTTTATATGGTGCACACTGACCACACAGACCCATTCTCTCACAAGTGGGCCTACCAGCTTTCTCCTGCCTGATTTGAAGCCGCTGTAATTTATGAGTATATATATGTCAAACACAGTGGCTCGTAAGATGTATATATATGACCAAAACAGTCAAAGGGTTAATAATAATAATAGTAGTAGGTTAGTAGACAGCAACCACCTAGGGATGTACTACCATCCTGCCAAGTGAGTGTAAAATGAAAGCCTGTAATTGTTTTACATGATGGTATGATTGCTGATGTCTTTTGTCTGTCTCATTAATATGCAAGATTACAGGTATGTCTTGCTACCTCTACTGACACTTATATCACACTACACATGTATAAGTTTATTTATACACACTCATCCGAGTTTTCTTTGATTTTATCTTAATAGTTCTTGTTCTTATTATTTTTCCTTTTATATCCATGGGGAGGTGGAATAAGAATCTTTCCTCCATAAGTCATGCGTGTTGTAAAAGCCAAGTAAAATGCCGGGAACAATGGGCTAGTAACCCCTTTTCCTATAATGATTACTAAAAAGAATAAGAAGAAAATTGTTAAAGTGGGATGTCTGAATGTGCATGGATGTTGTGTGAATGATAAGAAAGAGATGATTGTGGATGTTATGAATGAGAAGAAGCTGGATGTCCTGGCTTTAAGTGAAACAAAGCTGAAGGGGATGGGAGAGTTTCAGTGGAGAGAAATAAATGGGATTAGGTCAAGGGTTTCAAATAGAGTTAAAGAAATAGTAGCAATAATGTTGAAGGATAAGCTATGTCAGGAAAAGAGGGACTATAAATGTATTAATTCAACGATTATGTGGAGTAAAATAAAGGTTGGATGTGAAAAGTGACTTAGAGTAAGCATATATGCACCTGGAGAAGAGAGAAGTGTAGGGGAGAGAGAGATTTTGGGAAATGTTGAGTGAATGTGTGGGGAGTTTTGAACCAAGTGTGAGAGTAATTGTGGTTGGGAATTTCAATGCTAAAGTGGGTAAAAATGTGTGGAGGGAGTAGTAGGTAAATGAAAATGGGGAGCCATGTGTAGAAAGAGGTTTGGTAATAAGTAATACATATTTTATGAAAAAGAGCATAAATAAATATACAAGGTATGATATAGCACATAATGAAAGTAGTTTGTTAGATTATGTATTGGTGGATAAAAGGTTGATGGGTAGGCTCCAGGATGTACATGTTTACAGAGGGGCAACTGATATATCGGATCATTATTTAGTTGTAGCTACAGTCAGAGTAAGAGGTAGATGAGACAAAAGGAAAAATGCAACAAGTAAGAGAGAGGTGGGTGGGGGGGGGAAGAGGGTTGGAATAGTTTTAAAAATGCAGTATTAGAATGTGGGGCAGAAGTTTGTGGTTATAGGAGGGTGGGTGCAGGAGGAAAGAGGAGTGACTGGTGGAATGAAGTAAAGGGTGTGATAAAAGAGAAAAAGGTAGCTTATGAGAGGTTTTTACAAAGCAGAAGTGTTATAAGAAGAGCAGAGTATACGGAGCGTAAAAGAAAGGTGAAGAGAGTGGTGAGAGAGTGCAAAAGGAGAGCAGATGATAGAATGGGAGAGGCACTGTCAAGAAATTTTAATGAAAACAAGAAAAAATCTTGGAGTTAAATAAGTTAAGAAAGCCTAGGGAACAAATGGATTTGTCAGTTCAAAACAGAGTAGGGGAGTAGTAGATGGGGAGATGGAGATATTGGGTAGATGGCGGGAATATTTTGAGGAACTTTTAAATGTTGACGAAGAAAACGAGGCAGTAATTTCATGCATTGGCCAGGGAGGTTTACCATCTTTTAGGAGTGAAGAAGAGCAGGATGTGAGTGTGGGGGGAATGCGTGATGCATTACGAAGAACGAAAGGGGGTAAAGTAGCTGGAACTGACGGGATCATGACAGAAATGTTAAAAGCAGGGGGTTATATAGTGTTGGAGTGGTTGGTATTTTTGTTTAATGAATGTATGGAAGAGGGGAAGGTACCTAGGGATTGGCAGAGAGCTTGTATAGTTCCTTTATATAAAGGGAAGCGGGACAAAAGAGATTGTAAAAATTATAGAGGAATTAGTTTACCGAGTATACCAGGAAAAGTGTGCGGTAGGGATATTATTGAAAGAAGATAAGACAGAATGTAGGATTGCGGATGAGCAAGGAGGTTTTATAGTGGGTAGAGGATGTGTCGATCAAGTGTTTACATTGAAGCATATATGTGAACAGTATTTAGGTAAAGGAAGGGAAGTTTTCATTGCATTTATGGATTTAGAAAAGGCATATGACACAGTGGATAGGGGAGCAATGTGGCAGATGTTGCAAGTAGTACATGTATATGGAATAGGTATTAAGTTACTAAATGCTGTAAAGAGTTTTTATGAGGATAGTGAGGCTCAGGTTAGGGTGTGTAGAAGAGAGGGAGACTACTTTCCAGTAAAAGTAGGTCTTAGACAGGGATGTGTATTGTCACCATGGTTGTTTAATATATTTATAGATGGGGTTGTAAAAGTACAGTGGACCCCTCGCATAACGTTGGCATCACATAACGTTAAATCCGCATAGCGATACATTTTATCGCTAAAATTTTGCCTCGCATAGCGCTAAAAAACTCGCTCAACGCTATTCGTCCGAGACGCGTCTATGTACGGCCTGAGCCAGCCTCACATGTTTCGCCGGTGGCATTGTTTACAAGCCAGCTTCCGCGGTAACATCCAAGCATACAATAGGAACATTTCATATTATTACAGCATTTCTGGAGATTTCATCTGCAAAATACGTGACCATGGGCCCCAAGAAAGCTCCTAGTGCCAACCCTACAGGAATAAGGGTGAGAATTACTATGGAGATGAAGAAAGAGATCATTGCTAAGTATGAAAGTGGAGTACGTGTCTTCGAGCTGGCCAGGTTGTATAATAAACCCCAATCAACCATCGCTACTATTGTGTCCAAGAAAACGACAATCAAGGAAGCTGTTCTTGCCAAAGGTGCAACTGTGTTTTCGAAACAGAGATCGCAAGTGATAGAAGATGTTGAGAGACTCTTATTGGTGTGGATAAATGAAAAACAGATAGCAGGAGATAGCATCTCTCAAGCGATCATAAGTGAAAAGGCTAGGAAGTTGCATCAGAATTTAATTAGAAAAATGCCTGCAACTAGTGATGATGTGAGTGAATTTAAGGCCAGCAAAGGTTGGTTTGCGAGACTTAAGAAGCATAGTGGCATACATAGTGTGATAAGGCATGGTGAGGCTGCCAGTTCGGACCACAAAACAGCTGAAAAATATGTGCAGGAATTCAAGGAGCACATAGACAGTGAAGGAGGAAAAGGCACTCCCAGGACATAAGCCTATGAAAGACAGGCTTACTCTGTTAATGTGTGCCAATGCTAGTGGTGATTGCAAAGTGAAGCCTTTATTAGTGTATCACTCTGAAACTCCCAGAGCGTTCAGGCAAAAGAATATCCTCAAGGCTAATTTGTGTGTGCTGTGGAGGGCAAACAGTAAGGCATGGGTCACTAGGGACTTTTTCTATGACTGGTTACACCAAGCATTTGCCCCCACTGTGAAAAATTACCTAATTGAAAAGAAATTAGACCTTAAGTGCCTCCTGGTGTTAGACAATGCCCCTGGTCATCCTACAGACTTGGCAGAGTGACTTTGTGGGGACATGAGCTTCATTAAGGTCAAGTTTTTGCCTCCTAATACCACTCCTCTCCTGCAGCCCATGGACCAGCAGGTCATTTCAAACTTCAAAAAACTGTACACAAAAGCTCTGTTTGAAAGGTGCTTTGTAGTGACCTCAGAAACTCAACTGACTTTAATATCCTCAATTGTGTAAACCTTATAGGCAAGGCTTGGGAGGGAGTGACTAAGAGGACCTTGAACTCTGCTTGGAAGAAACTGGCCAGAATGAGTAGACAAAAGGGATTTTGAAGGATTTGAGGCTAACCCTGAGAGGCGTATGCCAGTTGAAGAATCAATTGTGGCATTGGGGAAGTCCTTGGGGTTGGAGGTTAGTGGGGAGGATGTGGAAGAGTTAGTGGAGGAGGACAATGAAGAACTAACCACTGATGAGCTGCTAGATCAACTTTAACAGCAAGAGGCCACACCTGAGGAAACTGCTTTGGAGGAAGGGAAGAGAGAAATTGAAGAAGTTGCCTACTTCAAAGATTAAGGAAATCTGTGCAAAGTGGCTTGAAGTGCAAACCTTTATGGATGAAAATCACCCTCAGACAGCTGTTGCAAGCCATGTTGGCAACCTGTACACTGACAGTGTTGTGAACCCCTTTAGGAAAGTCATAAAGGAACGAGAGGTACAGACCTCTATGGACAGATATGTTGTGCGACAGAAGTCCAGTGACTCTGAAGCTGGTCCTAGTGGCATTAAAAGAAGAAGGGAAGTAACCCCAGAAAAGGACTTGACACCTCAAGTCCTAATGGAAGGGGATTCCCCTTCTAAACACTAAGACCATCAACACACTCCCTTCCTCCCATCCCATCAATCACCAGATCTTCAATAAAGGTAAGTGTCATGTAACTGTGCATGTCTTCTTCAGTTTGTGTGTATTAAAATTAATATTTCATGTGGTAAAATTTTTTTTTTGTTCATACTTTGGGGTGTCAGGAACGGATTAATTTGATTTCCATTATTTCTTATGGGGAAAATTCATTCACCTAACGATAATTTCGCCTAACGTTGAGCTCTCAGGAACGGATTAATAGTGTTATGCGAGGGTCCACTGTACAGGTAGCATCTGACTTATGATCAAGCTTGGTTCTGACCAACCAGTCGTAAGTCAAAATGGACGTAAGTTGAACCTTTGAAAATTGCCGACATACTGGGTATGGCATAATGTCAAACCTTTCCTATATAAACTACCTACATAGTACTGTAATGTAATGTACAATCATTTTTTCATTCTTTTTACCATAATTTACTTCTATCATTATATTTTAATTATTTATGTACTGTATATAATGCATACATGGTAGTGAACTGTATTGTAAATTTTACATCGCATACAGTATCATATGTTACTTTTATCTTTATGTATTGTCAACACAATGGAATGGGAGAATACCACTGGTAGTGTCATCGAGCCAGAATGTAGTATAACCTATACTCTAAGTAAAGAGAAACAACTCTGGAACGTGTAATACGTATCCGGCCGGGTGGGTGGGTGGGTGGTTGGCTGACTGAATGTGGCTGACTCTAGCTGTGTCTGTCTGTCTGTCTGTCTCTGTCTCTCTCTCTCTCTCACAGGTACACATAAGTAAAGTTATCATACATAGTATAAATTACCTAGGCAATTTATACAGTGGATCTGTGCTCCAGTGCCCTAAATTAATAATAATTATTATTATTACAATAATATATATGTACTAATATTAATAATATGATTATTATTAACCCTTTGACTGTTTTCGACGTATAAATACGTCTTACGAGCCAATGTCTCTGACGTATATATACTCAATAATTCTAGCGGCTTCAAATCAAGCGGGAGAAAGCTGGTAGGCCCACATGTGAGAGAATGGGTCTGTGTGGTCAGTGTGCACCACATAAAAAAAATCCTGCAGCACACATTGCGTAATGAGAAAAAAAAAACTGATCGTTTTTTTGGAATAAAATGCCGACTTTGAGGTGTATTTTCGTATAGTATTTATCGTTGTATTCATGTTTTCATGGTCTTAGGTGATAAAATGGAAAACATATTACAGAAAGAGATGATTTTCATTACTTTGACGATGAAAACGACCTTGAAACAGAGCTCAAAGTAACGGAAATGTTCGATTTTTACCAATGTTCAGGAGTAAATAAGTCACACCACACGTCCAATACACGTCAACTGCGGAGTCTAATATTCTTTCACTAGCGCACTGATATTATTTATACCATTTTTACAATAATGCAGTAGTCTGCATAACAGTAAATTTTGTATTTTTTTGTATGAATAAAAAACAAAATAGAAAGCAATAATAATATAAGAGGGGCCTAGAGATGTAACTAATGAACAGAGCATATGTTATTTTAGTGCCACAAATGTCTACCTTGTTTATTCTGGACCCTATTTTGAAATTGGCATCTTTTTTAGTTTGCGTGAAATTGGCCAAATTGCCAATTTCTGACCACCATATTGGGTAGTCCAGATTAGTAAATGGGAGGTTTCTTGTACTCAGCTGATAGATAAAATGGAGTTCTAAAGAAATAGCTATGAGTTTGGTCAACTGGAACGATGGAATTGGCTGAAAATAGGGCTCAAAGTCGGCGAAATCGCCGATACGCATATGTCGCCGAGACCGCTAACTTTGCGGGAGCATAATTCCATGAGTTTTCGACCAAATTTCGAACTTTTGGTGTCATTACCATCGGGAAAAGATTCTCTATCATTTCATAAGAAAAAATAATTTTGTTTTTTTTCAAAAATTGAGCGACATAGAATGACAGTTTCAGAAAGGGGCCTGAAAAAGTCAAAGGTTTAAACTATAATATAATAATCGTGTCCACTCATTACGTACCTTAAAACATCTGTAGTCTTAGAGTGAGAGGTGAGTAAACAAGATTAAATGAATATACAAGAGAGAATGAGTGTGTAGAAGGTTCGCGAGTTATGTAAACAAACGCTGTTGTTGTTGTTGTTGTTGTTAACAGCCCGGACATGAATGGTTTTTGTTCACTGTGAAGCCGACCAGAAAAACATATCATATTTGTTAATTTATATGTTTATATGTTATGTAGCATGTTTATTATATAATTTTGAAAAAAGTCATAGATGGATTAAGCAAAATGTCTATATTAACGTTTTATACATATTTAATGTGCCTCAATGATTATTATTGTGTTATCATTATTAATATGGCGTCTTCAAGACCAATTACACTCTTAAGCCGTAAACGGTCCAAATGTATATATACGTTCACTACCCCAGTGCCCCGAATATTTTTGAAAAAAAAAAAAAAAAAAAAAAAAAAAAAAAAAAAAAAAAAAAAAAAAAAAAAAAAAAAAAAAAAAAAAATCCAAGTGTTATAGGATAAAAAAAAAATAGTCAGTACTTACCGAGATATGAGGCCACAAAGCTGGCACTTGGGGATCACGTGATGGCAACATGGAGCGCTGCTGCTTGCAGAAGTGTTGGCGATATACCTTTTTCTCTATTTTTCATATTTTATATAATTTTCATGTTCTGATAATAACAATTTATAGTAGTTCTTCTCATTTCATAACCAATCTTTGTTCTGACACTAGTATTAGGTACTGAAATTGTGCTCACATTGTCACAAACACACTGACAGGTGGACACTTACACCTGCCTTGGTCATTTACTATTGTCTTGGAATATATACAAAGTATTTATATGTCCCAGCAATGTTTTGGATGTGTGTGTGTGGGGGGGGGAGGAGGAGGAGGAGGAGGAGAGGAGGAGGAGGAGAGGAGGAGGAGGAGGAGGAGGAGGAGGAGGAGGAGGAGGAGGAGAAGGAGGAGAGGAGGAGGTGGATAGGAGGAGTAGGAGGAGAGGAGGAGGTGGAGAGGAGGAGGAGGAGGAGGAGGAGAGGAGGGGATGGAGGAGGAGAGGAGGGGATGGAGGAGGAGGGGGAGATGGAGGAGGAGGGGGAGATGGTGGAGGAGGGGGAGATGGAGGAGGAGGGGGAGATGGAGGAGGAGGGGGAGATGGAGGAGGAGATGGAGGAGGAGGAGGAGATGGAGGAGGAGGAGATGGAGGAGGAGATGGAGGAGGAGGAGATGGAGGAGGAGGAGGAGGAGATGGAGGAGGAGGAGGAGATGGAGGAGGAGGAGATGGAGGAGGAGGAGGAGATGGAGGAGGAGGAGGAGATGGAGGAGGAGGAGGAGATGGAGGAGGAGGAGGAGATGGAGGAGGAGGAGGAGGAAGAGGAGATGGAGGAGGAGGAGGAGGAGATGATGACTGATATGATGATATGATGATGATGATGATACGTAATAATAATAATAATAATAGGTAACAAGAAGTTCCCTTGAAGCATGAAAAACAAAGTCCACTCCTGACAGCGACATGATAAGATGAGATAACATCTGATAAGAGCTGACGTTTGATGAGCATACACCAGGGTGGGGGAGGGTGCAGCAGATAAGAAAAGATTAGAGGTGACGTTTGATGAGCATCGCCCTCCTTTGTTTTCGCTGGTACACAAACATGTCTGTCTATTTGTCTGTCTGTCAAGCTCCCTGTCTATCCATCTAGCTCTCTTTCTCAGAGAGAGCCACAAGACTGCGTCATCACCTTTACTCACATCTTCAAGCAGAGTATAGCACTTGGTCTGGATTTTTTGGGTTATCCTAGGTAATTTACACTATGTATATGTGTATTTATGTGTATCTGTGAGACAGAGATAGACAGACAGATAGAAAGAGATAGACAGAGAGACAGATAGAGACAAAGACAGACAGAGATAGACATAGATACATGTACAGACAAACAAACGGAGATAGAGCCAGGCTGCCAGCAGCTGGCCAACCACACAGCTAGCCACCAAGCAGCTGGCCAGCCAGCTAGCCAGCCAATCAGTCAGCCAGTTATCCAGCCAGGCAGAATTGTTTCTCTTGACTTAGGGTATAGATTATAAGACATTCTGAAAGGGTGTTGCACAAATATTGCACATGGGTTATTTTCGAGGTTTTTTTACATTTCCTCGACCACTTGTGGCCACATCCACCTCAAAGCCACTAAACTCAGGGTCAAAATCACTTTCCTCTTAAAATGGGAGTGTTAATACTACATGACATCAGTGAATCCCAGGTGTTTGCTGCGCTGTTTGCTCTAGCTGGCGCTCATTTGAACTGGTGCTCCCACAAGGTACAAAGTGGTCCCAGATTATTTTAATACCGCACACACTGTGTGTTAAGACCCATTCTATACTGATAAGGCATCTCAGGCCAATCGTGCCAAATTTGAAGGCAGGAAAAACAAAACGTATATATACGTTTGGGGCACTGGCGGTAAAAACGTATATATACGTTTGGACCGTTTACGGGCTCATGAGTGGCTCTGAGACAGACAAGCAGACATAAAGGCAGACATAAAGACAGACACAGGTAGACAGAAAGATAGGCACACAGGTAGACAAAGACAGACACACAAGTAGACAAAGACACACAGGTAGACAGAAAGACACACACAAAGAAACACAGGTAGACAGAAAGACACACAGGTAGACAGAAAGACACAGGTAGACAGAAAGACAGACACAGGTAGACAAAGACACACAGGTAGACAGAAAGACAAACACACAGGTAGACAGACAGATAAACAGACACAGGTATACAGGCAGACAGATACAGACAGGTTTATGTGCAACAGTGAAAACAAATAGAGAGTTCGAGAGTAAGTGCCTTTCTTGCCACAATCTCCAGTGCAAGATTCAGACTTCATCTTAGGGGCCATGGTGAAATTTACTGTGCAGTTAGTACAGTTAATACAGTATGATTCTGCTGATAGGGCAGGGTTACTCAAACTGATGCTGCCTGCAAGACGCATTGCCGCCGCGAGTATCGTCAAATACTGTACAGCGGTGTGCATCAGCCGGCCCAGCCCAGTTGCCAGATGCACGGTTGTAAGTCGAGTATACGTATGTCGAGCAGGTCGTAAGTTGGATGGTAGGTGTATATGCTAGGGTGTTCGGGAGAGGGGAGGGATTAAATTATGGGGAATCAAATACAAAATGGGAATTGACACAGTTACTTTTTGCTGATGATACTGTGCTTATGGGAGATTCTAAAGAAAAATTGCGAAGGTTAGTGGACGAGTTTGGGAGAGTGTATATATGCAGAAAGTTGAAAGTGAACATAGAAAAGAGTAAGGTGATGAGGGTATCAAATGATTTAGATAAAGAAAAATTGGATATCAAATTGGGGAGGAGGAGTATGGAAGAAGTGAATGTTTTCAGATACTTGGGAGTTGACGTGTCGGCGGATGGATTTATGAAGGATGAGGTTAATCATAGAACTGATGAGGGAAAAAAGGTGAGTGGTGCGTTGAGGTATATGTGGAGTCAAAAAACGTTATCTATGGAGGCAAAGAAGGGAATGTATGAAAGTATAGTAGTACCAACACTCTTATATGGGTGTGAAGCTTGGGTGGCAAATGCAGCAGCGAGGAGATGGTTGGAGGCAGTGGAGATGTCCTGTTTAAAGGCAATGTGTGGTGTAAATATTATGCAGAAAATTCGGAGTGTGGAAATTAGGAAAAGGTGTGGAGTTAATAAAAGTATTAGTCAGAGGGCAGAAGAGGGGTTGTTGAGGTGGTTTGGTCATTTAGAGAGAATGGATCAAAGTAGAATGACATGGAAAGCATATAAATCTATAGGGGAAGGAAGGCGGGGTAGGGGTCGTCCTCGAAAGGGTTGGAGAGTGGGGGTAAAGGAGGTTTTGTGGGCAAAGGGCTTGGACTTCCAGCAAGCGTGCGTGAGCGTGTTAGATAGGAGTGAATGGAGACGAATGGTACTTGGGACCTGACGATCTGTTGGAGTGTGAGCAGGGTAACATTTAGTGAAGGGATTCAGGGAAACCGGTTATTTTCATATAGTCGGACTTGAGTCCTGGAAATGGGAAGTACAATGCCTGCACTTTAAAGGAGGGGTTTGGGATATTGGCAGTTTGGAGGGATATGTTGTGTATCTTTATATGTGTATGCTTCTAAACTGTGTATTCTGAGCACCTCTGCAAAAACAGTGATAATGTGCGAGTGTGGTGAAAGTGTTGAATGATGATGAAAGTATTTTCTTTTTGGGGATTTTCTTTCTTTTTTGGGTCACCCTGCCTCGGTGGGAGACGGCCGACTCGTTGAAAAAAAACTGTATGAAAGATAATATTCAGAGAGCAGAA
Source organism: Cherax quadricarinatus (assembly GCF_038502225.1). Taxonomy (NCBI): domain Eukaryota; kingdom Metazoa; phylum Arthropoda; class Malacostraca; order Decapoda; family Parastacidae; genus Cherax; species Cherax quadricarinatus. Next base: position 17,960,301 of record NC_091331.1, on the reverse strand, counting down.
AGGTTATTGAGATGATGTGGTCAATTAAAAAGGAACAAAAGAGGGTGTATAATTTTGGGGAGGATGGAAGGTACAGATTTCTCAGGAAGGGTTCGAAGGAGGGTACATAACTTTTAAGTGGCAGGGGCCTGAGTATCCTGCAGGCATATATAAGAATTAGATTGGAGTCAATGGAGGCAAGTGGTTTTTAGAATTTGATATGCTGTTGGAGTGTGAGAAAATTAACATCTGTAGATAGATTCAGGAGGTGCCATTTGAAATGTGATGTCCATGCACTTCTGACAAGATAGCCACCAAATAAATAACAGATAACTGTAAAAGATTAATAAAAATATATGCAAATGGGAAAGGAGAAATGATATATAAAAATAACAAAACAACACTTAAATTACACAGAATGAAATTTCAAAGAAAGGGAAATTTGGTGGAGATAATCTGTCTTTCTTTGTCTCAAAACATGCAAGAAAACAGGTATGTCTTGCTACTTCTACTTACACTAAAGCACACTACATATACAGTAGGGCCCCACTTATATCGTGGGTTAGGTTCAAGGCTACTGCCGTAAAGTAGAAATCGCCGTACAGTGAATCACATCTTTCTTCATTTATAAATGCATATGCGTAAATGCTTCCAAACATGTTGATGCTATCATATATTAAGTTAGTAATAGAACTAGGCATTAAAAATAATAAAAAAAGAAAATGCACATACAGTATACATATTACTCACCTTAAAATATGTGTAGTCTTAATGTAGGTTGAGAGGTGAGTATTTATAGTAGAAAATCAGGTGTGATAGCTCACCCGGTTACCCCACATACGCGAGATATACAACTTAAACTTGAAGCACCTCAGAACGATTATTATTATTATTATTATTATTATTATTACCATCAACATATCTTGTTCACTTAGTTTAATAATTTCTAACAACTACCCTTAGATGCCATTGCAAACGAGAGAGACACAAAGTGTAAACAAACAGGTGAACGCATATTAATACCTGTCGGGTTATGGTTCATACATGTTCATTTCTCATATGTTTGTGAAGCTTTTACCACAATACAAACACCTTACAATGTGTACAAGCTTTTGAGGCTGTTGATCATCATAAAGAATTTGATATTGTTTATTTAGATTTTAGTTAGGCTTTTGATAGAGTACCGCACAAGAGACTGTTAACCCTTTCAGGGTCGAGAGGCCCTCTCCTAAACTTGTTCTCAGGGTCAAAAATTTTTCAGGAAAAAAAAAAAATTATTTTTTTTTCTTATGAAAAGATAGAGAATCTTTTCCCGGTCATAATGACACCAAAAGTATGAAATCTGATGGAAAACTTATGGAATTATGCTCTTGCGAAATTAGTGGTCTCGACAATGTTTACGCATCGCCGATTTCGTCCACTTTGAGCTCTATTTTCGGCCAATTCCAGTGTACTAGTTGGCAAAAATCATACCTATTTAGCTAGAACTCGAATGAGTACAAGAAACCACCCATTTACCGATTTCAACTATCCAATGAAGTGGTCAGAAATTAGCAATTTTGCCAATTTCACACAAATTTCAAAAGATGCCAATTTCCAAATAGGGTCCAGAATAAACAAGAGAGACATTCCTGGCACTAAAATAACATTTCCTCTGTTCATTAGTCATGTCCCCAGGCCCCTCTTCCATTTCTTTTGCTTTCCACTTTGAATTTTTATTCTCACAAAAAATAGAAGATTTACTGTTATGCAGACTACTGCATTAGTGTAGAAATGGTATAAATAATATCAGTGCACTTGTGAAAGAATATTAGACTTGCCAGTTAATGTGTATTGGACGCGTGGCATGATTTGTTTACTTTTGAACTTTGGCAAAAATCGAACATTTCTGCTACTTTGAGCTCAATTTCAAGGTACTTTTCATTGTGAAACCAATCACAATCATCTCAATTTCTGTAATATGCCTTCCATTCTATAAAATGAGACCAGGAAAACTAGAATACAACCATAAATACCATACGAAAATACAGTGCAAAGTTGATGTTTTAAACAAAAAACACGGTCAAAGTTTTTTTTCTCATTACGCACTGTGTGCAGCAGGATTTTTTTTATACTGTGCACACTGACCACAGAGACCCATTCTTTCATATGTAGGCCTACCAGCTTTCTTTTGCTAGATTTGAAGGCGCTAGAATTTAGGCATATTAGTACGTCAATAACCCTGGTGCGTAAGCCATACTAGTACGTTGCAAACCCTGAAAAGGTTAAAAAAAGTGGGAGTTCATGGCACTGGAGGAAAAGTACTGTCATGGATCAAGTCATGACTCACCAATAGGAAGCAGTGTGTGCATAAATGGGGTTAAATCCGAGTGGGGATCTGTAACAAGTGACGTTCCACAGGGATCAGTCTTGGGCCCATTGTGGTTTATAATATATGGACCCCCACATTTCAGAAGCTGCGACTTTCATGAAATCCGACTTTCAGCAACTTTTTTTCATCAAAATATAGCCTCGCGGTTCGTGATTGGCCTCATGATTCGTCCGTTGTACAGGACACGTCCATGTGGCCAGGCGTACACAAAGGCTCACACACAACATTCAGAGAGTCAGTGTGGCACGATTTGTGGGCAAGTGACCATCACCCCACGGGTTCATACGATACATTTCATAATAATCCATTGTTTTTTGTGCTTGCAAGTGCTAAATAAGCCACCATGGGTCCAAAGAAAGCTCATAGTGACAGCCCTTTGGTAAAGAAGAAAAGAAACATGATAGAATTCAAGAAAAAACTTGTAGCAAAGTACCAAAGTGGAGGAGGAAGAGAGAGGGGAGAATGTGCCTTTTTCAGTGATTCAACGATATTTACAGTACTAAAGCAGCAGGTATCGATGAAGGCTATAGTGCCAGCCAGCGATAAAGTGTAGCATAAACAGTGTAGCAAGTAAGTTAAGTGATTAAGCAATAGAAAAACGACACGAAAGTAACTCTCCAATGTCGTTCTAGGTGTATAGGGCCACTGAACATAAGTCGCCTTGCTATCATCCACCACCCTAAACCTCTGCCAGCATCTCCTCCATCAAACTAACTAATTAAACTAACATCTCCTCCAAGGTAAGTGTAAATATTTCTTGCATATAAATTAAAGTGTAAATATCTTTTATTTATAAATTATGTACATTATTTGTTATAGGTAGTAGGTTGGTAGACACCGGCCGATTCCCACCAAGGCAGGGTGGCCCGAAAAAGAAAAACTTTCACCATCATTCACTCCATCACTGTCTTGCCAGAAGGGTGCTTTACACTACAGTTTTTAAACTGCAACATTAACACCCCTCCTTCAGAGTGCAGGCACTGTACTTCCCATCTCCAGGACTCAAGTCCGGCCTGCCGGTTTCCCTGAATCCCTTCATAAATGTTACTTTGCTCACACTCCAACAGCACGTCAAGTATTAAAAACCATTTGTCTCCATTCACTCCTATCAAACACGCTCACGCATGCCTGCTGGAAGTCCAAGCCCCTCGCACACAAAACCTCCTTTACCCCCTCCCTCCAACCCTTCCTAGGCCGACCCCTACCCCGCCTTCCTTCCACTACAGACTGATACACTCTTGAAGTCATTCTGTTTCGCTCCATTCTCTCTACATGTCCAAACCACCTCAACAACCCTTCCTCAGCCCTCTGGACAACAGTTTTGGTAATCCCGCACCTCCTCCTAACTTCCAAACTACGAATTCTCTGCATTATATTCACACCACACATTGCCCTCAGACATGACATCTCCACTGCCTCCAGCCTTCTCCTCGCTGCAACTACCCAGGGAGGTACTACCGTCCTGTCAGGTGAGTGTAAAACGAAAGCCTGTAATTGTTTTACATGATGGTAGGATTGCTGGTGTCCATTTTTCTGTCTCATAAACATGCAAGATTTCAGGTACATCTTGCTACTTCTACTTACACTTAGGTCACACTACACATACATGTACAAGCATATACAGTGGTCCCTCAATTATCGTCCTTAATCCGTTCCTGGAAGTGAGACTATTATCGAAATAGACGATTTTCGAATCAATTTGCCCCATAAGAAATAATGTAAATCCAATTCGTTCGTTCCAGACACCCAGAAGTATCAACAACAATTTTTTTTTACCTGAAAGATAGATTTACATGCACAAAAGAATGAACATTCAACATGACAGTTACCTTTATTGAAGGCTGTTGTTGATGAATGGAAGACAGGGAGGAGGAGAGAGGGAAGAGAGGTTATTGTTTGGAAGGGGAATCCCCCTCCATATAGACTCTAGGTCACCTCAGGGGTCACTTCTCTAGCATAAATATAGATTTACATGCAGAAAAAATGCCAAATAATTGTAAAGCACTAATAAAATGTATAAATGAACATTGGTAATAGGGGTAGTTGATGAGCGGAACGGTCTGCCTAGTAGGGTGATCGAAGCTAAAACATTGGGTAGTTTCAAATTTAGGTTGGATAAATACACGAGTGAGAGGGGTTGGATTTGAGTCGGACTTGCACCTGAGCTTATTGCTTGGGTAGTATTTGTTCTGTTAGTGGGTTGGATTTGTGGGTTGGATTTGTGAAGGACCGGCCTAGTATGGGTCAGCAGGCCTACTGCAGTCTTCCTCCTTTCTTATGTTCTTATTGGAGACTTGTTTGTGTGAGGGAGGGATGGCAAGTTTATTGTTGGAGAATATGACACTAATATCAAATCTACTGCTTATTTATCTATCATAATTCAACTAATATGACATAATAAAAAATATTAATAACATAGAATATACTCTAAAATGAATAAAATAAGTCATTATGTATGTCACGAGAGGTGTTGTGTTTTGTTGTTATTGGGTATATAAGGGCCACTGAGAGTAAGCCGTCCATAATGGTGGTGAAGCAGCACTTGAGGCGGTGGTGTTTTCTGTAGCCCTATATAACTCTAACAACATTGGAGGAGTTGGTAGAATCGCTTATTTCCATTGGGGTCCTTTTACCTTATTATTATAATATAAAGGTTATAATATTTTCTTATTATTCTACAATGGAGATAACATCTTATTATCATACTAAAAAGACTATCTACTACACGAGGGTCATTAAGACTATCTACAATACGAGGGTCATTACTAGGAATATGGTAAAATTTACACGTATGTTAGCTAAGAAAATAGAAAATCATTCCCCTCCCTTTCTGTAGCTACATTCATCAGACACCTTTTGGCACTCTTCTTGAACTGGTTCATGCTATGACTGGCTTTGACATGTGCGGGCAGTCTGTTCCATTCCTTTATTGCTGTACAATAAAAGGTGTTTGAAGCCTGGCCACTGACTGTGGGTACTACAAAGTTGTGCTCTCTCCCCCTAGTACTATGATTGCTTTGGTTCCCAACCTTGACAAAATTGACAGCAAGATATTCTGGACATTGTTTGTGAGCAATTTTATAAACATGATTTAGCTTCAGTTGTTTTACTCTGTCTTCAACATTCAGCATATCCAACTGCTGTAATTCATCCTGGCCTACATGTTCTCTTGGTCCCAGCCCCAGGATGAATCTTACGATTTTGTTCTGGGTGATTTGCAGTCTATCTTTCAGTTTTTTTGTCAAGGCAGAGTACCAAGAAGAGCATGCGTAATCCATATGGCATTGTATAAGGGCTAGACATAGGGTCCTGCGAGCCTCAGTAGGTAGACACTGTGTTTGTCTATACAGGAACTTCAGTCTGGCATTCGCTTTCTTTACTACAAGCCGGTGTGTTGAAAGAAAGAAAGTACATCGTTTGTGTGAATAGTGGTGGTGGCTTCTGCTGCAGCCTCCACCACCACTAATACGTACGGCTTCTTTCAGTGGCCCTTATAAACCCAACACCACCACCATCACCACTCGTGACATACGGAATGACATATTTTATTAATTCTAGAGTATATATCATGTTTCTATGTTATTAATATTGTTTATATGTCATATCTGATGAATTGTGATAGATAAATAAGCCGTAGAGATGATATTAGCGTCATATTGAAGCATAATAAACTCGCCTCCTACCTGCCTGCCATACACCAACAAGAGTCTTCAATAAAGGTGTGATGTTAAATGTTCATTTATCCATTTTAATAGTGCTTTATATTTATTTGTCATTGTTTTGTGTATGTAAATATATTTAATATTTTTTTTGTTAATACTTTTGGGTGTCTGAAACGGTCTAATTGGCTTTCCATTATTACTTATGGGGAAAATAGTTTCGCCATTCGTGAATTTCGCCATTCAGCAGACTCTCTGGAATGAATTAATCATGAAACTTGGGGGGTCCACTGTATATGTATACACAGTGATCCAAATTCTCTCCTATTTTTCCAAATAGTTCCTCTTTTTATATCCTTTCATCTCCATCGGGAGGTGGAAAAGAAACTTTCCTCTGCAAGCCACATGTCACAAGAGATGACTAAAATGCCAGAATAGGCTAGTAACTCCTCCTATATAAATTACTGAAAAAAACAGGAAAAACTTTATAAAGCTAGGATGTCTGAATGTGCATGGATGTAGTGCACTTGATAAGAAAGTGATGAGCGCCAATGTTATGAATGAAAAGAAGTTGGATGTCTTAGCCCTAAGCAAATCAAAACTGAAAGGGGTAGGGGAGTTTCAGTGGGGAGAAATAAATTGGATTAAAGCAGGAGTATATGAGAGTTAGAGTTAAGGAAGGGGTAGCAATAATGTTGAAGGATTAGTAATGGAAGGAGAGGAGAGAATATAAATGTATAAGTTAAAGGCTTATGTAGATTAAAATAACGGTCAGATGCAAAATGTGGGCTATAATAAGTGTGTATGCACCCGGAAAAGAGAGGAGTGTAGAGGAGAGAAATTTTGGGAGATGTTAAGAATGTGTTTAGGAACTTTTCAACCAAGTGAGAGAGTAATTATGGTAATGGACCTAAATGCTAAAGTGGGAGGAATGATTAGAGAGGGTGTGGTAGGTAAGTTTGGGATACCAGGTGTAAATGATAATGGGGGGCAGTGGCTGCGGCTTTGACTTAACTTGGTACAGAAAGGGGTTTGGTAATAGGTAATACACATTTTAGGGAGAAAAGGATAAGTATACAAGATATAATATAGGGTGTAATGACAGTAGTTTGTTGGACTATGTATTGGTAGATAAAAGACCAATGGACTGATTTCAGGATGTGCATGTTTACACAGGGGCCACAGATACATCAAACCATTTTTTAGTTGTAGCTACAGTGAGAGCAAAATGTAGATGGGATACAAGGAGAAGGGAATCAGCAAGTAAGAGAGAGGTGAAGGTTTATAAACTAAAGGAGGAGGAAATTAGGGTAAAATATAAACAACTATGGAAGAAAGATGGGCTAGTGAGAGTATAGTCAATGAGGATGAAGAGGTATGAGGTAGATTTAAGAATGTAGTCTTAAGAGTGCTTAGCAGAAGTTTTGTGGTTACACAAAAGTGGGTGCGAAAGGGAAGAAGGGCGATTGGTGGAATGATGGGTAAAGTGAGTAGACAGAAAAAGTTAGCACAAAGTAGCAGTGATACAAGGAGGGAGGAGTATATGGATAGAAAAGAGAAAGGTTAAGAGAGTGGTGAAGGAATGTAAAAGAAGAGCAAATACGACAGTAGGTGAGATGCTATCAAAAAATTTTGAGAATAAGAAAAAGTTTTGGAGTGAGATTAATAAGTTGAGAAAGCCTAGGGAATGAATGGATTTGACAGTTAAAAATAGGAGAAGAGAGTTATTAAATAGAGAGTTAGAGGTATTGGAAAGACAGAGAGAATATTCTGAGGAATTGTTCAATGTTGATGAAGATAGGGAAAATGTGATTTCGTGCATTGGGGAGGGAGGTATAACATCTTTTAGGAGTGAGAAAGAACCATTTGTGAATGTGTTGGAGGTGTGTGAGGCAGTGGGTAGAATGATGGGGTACAGCAGTGGAGAGTGAGAGGATCAAGACAGAACTGTTAAAAGCATGTGGGGATATATAGTTTTGGAGTGATTGATGCTTTTATTTAATAAATGTATGGAAGAGGATAAGGTGCCTTATACCTTTCAAGAGTTTCACTACTCTCAGAGCCCGGCCATAGGCCAGGCTCGTCTGGTGCTTGCCTGGTCAACCAGGCTGTTGCTGCTGGAGGCCTGCTGCCCCACATATCCATCACACCCTGTTTGATCTGGCACTTGTTTATTTCCTATCTCCATGCTCTTGTTTATTTCCTATCTCCATGGGAAAGTGGAACAGAATTCTTCCTCCGTAAGCCACGTGTGCCGTAAGAGGCGACTAAAATGCCGGAAGCAAGGGGCAAGTAATCCATTCATACTAAATTTAAAAAGAGAAACGTTTGTTTTTCTTTTTGGGCCACCTTGCCTCGGTGGGATATGGCCAGTTTGTTGAAAGAAGAGGTTTTTGCTGCATTTATGGATTTGGAAAAGATGTATGATATATGAACACAATGTGGCAGATGTTGCAAATGTATGGGATAGGAGGTAGGTTACTGCAAGCAGTGAAGAGCTTTTACTAGGAGAGTGAGGCTTAGGTTTGAGTATGTAGGAGAGAGGGAGATAATTTCTCATTAAAAGTACACCTTAGACAGGGATGTGTGACATCCCCATGGTTGTTCAATATATCTATAGATGCGGTTGTAAGAGAAGTGAATACTCGGGTATTGACGAGGTGTGGGATTAAAAGATAAAGAATCTAACACAAAGTGGGAGTTGTCACAGTTGCTTTTTTGCTGATGACACTGCTTTTGGGAGATTCTGAAGAGAAGTTGCAGAGGTTGGTGGATAAATTTGGTAGGGTATGAAGAGAGGGAAATTATAAGTGAACATAGGAAAGAGTAAGGTGATGAGGATAACAAAAAATTTAGGTAATAAAAGATTGGATATCAGATTGGAGGAAGGAAGTATGAAGGAGTGAATGCATTCAGATATTTGGGAGTGAACTTGTCAGCAGATGGGTCTATGAAAGATGAAATGAATCATAGAATTGATCAGAGGAAAAAGGTGAGAGGTGCACTGAGGAGTCTGTGGAGACAAAGAATGCTCTTATATGGGTGTGAAGCATGGGTGGTGAATGCTACAACAGGGAGAAGGCTGGAGGCAGTGGAGATGTCATGTCTGAGAGCACTTTGCAGTGTAAATATAATGATGAGACTCCCTAGTTTGGAGATTAGGAGGTGCGGAGTTTTTAAAAGTATTATCCAGAGGGCTGAGGACGGGTTGTTGAGGTGGTTCAGACGTTTAGAGAGGATGACACGAAATAGAATGACTTGGAGAGCGTATAAATCTGAAGCAGAAGGAAGGTATGGTATGGGTCACCCTAGGAAAGGCTGGAGGGAGGGGATAAAGGAGATTTTTGTGTGTGAGGGGCTTGGACTTCCAGCAAGTGTGCGTGAGCATGTTAAATGGGAGCAAATCAAGACAATAATTTTTAATGTTCGACATGCTGTTGGAGTGTGAGCAAGGTAACATTTATAAAGGGATTCAGGGAAACTGGCAAGCCAAACTCGAGTCCTGGAGGTGGGAAGTATAGTGCCTTTGCTCTGATGGAAGGGTGACGACATATTGCAATTTTTAAACTGTAGTGTAGGCATGCCTCTGGCAAGGCAGTGATGAATGGAATGATGAAAGTGTTTCTTCTTTTTCAGGTAACCCTGCCTTGGTGAGAAACGGCCGATGTGTTAATAAGAAATAATAATATAAAAGAACGTAGAAAGCCATCAACTGAGGATGAATAGAAAATAGTCGAGCAACCATCAATAGGAGAAAAAACTCGAGCAGTCATCAATGGGAGAAAGAACTTAAAGTACATTTTACAACTACTGAAAATAACTAACCTGTACCAAATGAGCTACGTGCTGTGAACTTCGAACTCGTACAAATCCATCAACATTTATCACTCCATTACTAGAGTCATAGTTTAGTTTTTCCCCAAAGAAGAGAAGGGGATAAGTTGGAACCATGGAGCTGTCGTGTATGAAAACCTGCAGGAAAAATTTTATGAGCACTGTATAGTAAACTTAAATTATTGTATATCACATCAAAATATTAAATTTACCTAAACAGTTTTTTATTTTCTAAGAGAAATTGGTATCTTGTGCTTATTGTAGGGATGTGCCAAAATATTGGTATCAGTAGGTACCAACCAATTGTGAAAGTACAGTGGTACCTTGAGTTTCGAACAGCTCCCAACTCGAACAATTACGTAAGTGTATTTTTGTAAGTGGTTTTGTAAGTGTATTTTTGGGGATCTGAAATGGGCTAATCTAATTTACATTATTTCTTATGGGAACCAAGTCGTTCAGTATTGGCTCTTGAACAGCCTTCTGGAATGAATTAAGTTTGTAACTCAAGGTACCACTGTAATGGTACCAGCATAGGTAAGTATTGGTTAATTTTGGTGGCATTATTACTGGCCTTTGAATACTGAAACTGGCACAAGACTGGATATTGTCCCATCTCTAATTTAGTATTTAATATAGATTGTCAGTTTTTAGTAGATGCAGCACACACCACCTATTTTTGGATCACATTTCAGGTACAGTAGACCCTAGATTAACATGAGGGTTACATTCCTGAAAGTCTTAACTTTATTTCAATTAGCATTATTCAAAGTGAATAACATATGAGAAAAATAGGGTATGTTCCTCTTGGGTCTTAATTAGGAAAAAACTATCTTACCAGAACCTTAAATTCTGGCTGCTGTTGCTTGTTGATATGCAAGTGCATGGAGAGGTTAAGGGGGCCTTACCCATCTTCAGAAAAAGTGGCAAAAATTAAACATTTCTGCTACTTTGAGCCCCATTTCAAACTACTTTTGGTCCTGAAACCAACCAAAATCATCTATATTTCAGTAATATGTCTTCCATTCAATCGAATGATACCAAGAAACAGGCAATAAAACCATTACAGGAAACAAAGTCACTATTTTAAACCAAATATATGATCAGAGTTTTGCTTTTCCTATCATGCACCAAGTGGGGCAGCGATTATTTTTATAGGATGTACACACACCAAACAGGCCCATTCTCTCATATCAAGGTCAAAATTTCACTCATAGCTTATCTAAGTAAGCCGAGCTCACGACATAGAATTAAGCAAGAGATCCTGAGCTCAAAGTCGTGGTTCTAATTGTACGTGATGGACAGCAAAAGGGTAAATATCTGTCAGTATCTCTTTAACACCCAAGGTCAATATTATGTTTAGAGTTTTATTTTGGAGGGCACTATGGTGAGTGTGGAGGATATGTCTGTAACTGGCTCTGAGAGTTGCTCTACTCTTAAAACCCAGTCTGGAGTCTGGTTGCACTGTGTATTACTTAGTCAAATAGACTGTTGCTTCCAGAAGCCAACAGGTACAAGATCAATAAAGAAAAGCTTGCCACTGTGTCACCAGATTCTTATGCCTTTTGAATCACCCACCTTGTGAAGTAATGAAAATTTTAAATTAACATGGAGGTTGCTGTAGATACTGTACCTCTAACAAGGCTAAACTTTTTCTCCAGGGCTCACCTGGTAGCCATCAAGTAACTGAAGGAAACCATTTTTTCATGATCATTAGCCTGGAATTCATCTGGTCTATAATGTAGTGGCCATTTATTAATTACTTTTGTTGATACTACCACAAAGTTGCCTTAAACAACATCTTTCTCAAAATACAGTTACATCCACTCAGACTATAAAAATGTCTCTATTCTTTCCCTGCTACTTCCCCTTCATCTGTGCAAGTCTTCCTGGTTTCTGCTACAACTTTTTTGCTGATGATACTGTGAAGCACAGTATCATCAGCAAAAAATAACTGTGACAATTCTCATTTTGTATTTTAATTCACAAAATTTAATCCCACCCTTCTCTCCAATACACTAGCATTTACCTCTTTACAACCCCCATCTATAAAGGTGTTAAAACAATCATGGTGACATTACACATCCCTGTCTAAGACCTACTTTTACTGAAAAGTAATCTCCCTCTCTCCTACACACCCTAACCTGAGCATCACTATCCTCAAAAAAATTCTTTACAGCATTTAGTAACTTACCACCTATTCCATACACTTGCAACATCTTCCACATTGCTCCCTTCCCTATCCACCCTATCATAAGCCTTTTCTAAATCCATAAAAGTAACAAAAAATTCTCTACCTTTATCTAAATATTCTTCATTTTTATGCTTCAATGTAAACACTTGGTCTACACATCCCCTACCCATCCTAAATCCTCCTTGGTCATCTGCGATCCTGCTCTCCATCTTACCTCTAATTCTTTCAATAATAATTCTACCATACACTTTACCAGGTATACTCAAGAGACTTCTTCCCCTATATTTTTTACATTCTTCTCTGTCACCCTTCCCTTTATATAAAGGAACTATACACACTCTCTATCAACCCCAGACTTCTTTCTTAGTAAGTCATGTGTGTCATAAGAAGCCACTAAAATGCTAGGAGCAAGGGGCTAGTAACCCCTCCTCCTGTATAATCTACTAAATGTAAAAGGAAAAACTTTCGTTTTTCTTTTTAGGTCATCTTGCCTCGATGGGATATGGTCAGTATGTTGGAAAAAAAAATAATAATAAAAAATAAATAAATAAAATAAATAAAATAAAATAAATAAAATACAATAAAATAAAATAAAAAAAATAAAAAAAATAAAAATTAAAAAAAATAAAAAATAAATAAATATATATATATACATATATATATATATATATATATATATATATTATATATATATATATATACATATATATATATATATATATATATATATATATATATATATATATATATATATGTCGTGCCGAATAGGCAGAACTTGCGATCTTGGCTTAAATAGCAACGCTCATCTTGACATATAGGACAAGTGAAAATTTGTGTATGCAATAATTTCGCCAAAATCATTCTGAACCTAACGAAAAAAATATATTTCACTGTGTTTGTTTAGTATTAAATTATTGTAAACAAATCTAAAATATAATTAGTTAGGTTAGGCGAAAATAAATTGTTCTTGTTATAATAAGGTTAGGTAAGTTTTCTCAGATTCTTTTGGTACAAAATTACAAACTTTTACATTAACATTAATGAAAAAAATATATCTTTAAACGTATAAGAGAAAATTTTAGAAAGGACTTAATTTTAAATGAGTTCTTGCTAATTGACCAGTTTTACATATTCGGCACGACATATATATATATATATATATATATATATATATATATATAATATATCTATATATATATCTATATATATATCTATATATATATCTATATATATATCTATATATATATCTATATCTATATATATCTATATATATCTATATATATCTATATATATCTATCTATCTATATATATCTATATATATCTATCTATATATATCTATCTATATATATCTATATATATATATCTATATATATATATCTATATATATATTTTCAACAAGTCGGTCGTCTCCCACCGAGGCAGGGTGACCCAAAAAAGAAAGAAAATCCCCAAAAAGAAAATACTTTCATCATCATTCAACACTTTCACCACACTCACACATTATCACTGCTTTTGCAGAGGTGCCCAGAATACAACAGTTTAGAAGCATATACGCATAAAGATACACAACATATCCCTCCAAACTGCCAATATCCCAAACCACTCCTTTAAAGTGCAGGCATTGTACTTCCCTTTTCCAGGACTCAAGTCCGACTATAAGAAAATAACTGGTTTCCCTGAATCCCTTCACTAAATATTACCCTGCTCACACTCCAACAGATCGTCAGGTCCCAAGTATCATTCGTCTCCATTCACTCCTATCTAACACGCTCATGCACGCTTGCTGGAAGTCCAAGCCCCTCGCCCACAAAACCTCCTTTACCCCCTCTTTCCAACCCTTTCGAGGACGACCCCTACCCCTCTTTCCTTCCCCTATAGATTTATATGCTTTCCATGTCATTCTACTTTGATCCAATCTCTCTAAATGACCAAACCACCTCAACAACCCCTCTTCTGCCCTCTGACTAATGCTTTTATTAACTCCACACCTTCTCCTAATTTCCACACTCCGAATTTTCTGCATAATATTTACACCACACATTGCCCTTAGACAGGACATCTCCACTGCCTCCAACCGTCTCCTCGCTGCTGCATTTACCACCCAAGCTTCACATCCATATAAGAGTGTTGGTACTACTATACTTTCATACATTCCCTTGTTTGCCTCCATAGATAACGTTTTTTGACTCCACATATACCTCAACGCACCACTCACCTTTTTTCCCTCATCAATTCTATGATTAACCTTATCCTTCATAAATCCATCCGCCGACACGTCAACTCCCAAGTATCTGAAAACATTCACTTCTTCCATACTCCTCCTCCCCAATTTGATATCCAATTTTTCTTTATCTAAATCATTTGATACCCTCATCACCTTACTCTTTTCTATGTTCACTTTCAACTTTCTACCTTTACACACATTCTCAACCTCATCCACTAACCTTCGCAATTTTTCTTTAGAATCTCCCATAAGCACAGTATCATCAGCAAAAAGTAACTGTGTCAATTCCCATTTTGAATTTGATTCCCCATAATTTAATCCTACCCCTCTCCTGAACACCCTAGCATTTACTTCTTTTACAACCCCATCTATAAATATATTAAACAACCATGGTGACATTACACATCCCTGTCTAAGACCTACTTTTACCGGGAAGTATTCTCCCTCTCTTCTACACACCCTAACCTGAGCCTCACTATCCTCATAAAAGCTCTTTACAGCATTTAGTAACTTACCACCTATTCCATAAACTTGCAACATCTGCCACATTGCTCCTCTATCCACTCTATCATATGCCTTTTCTAAATCCATAAATGCAATAAAAACTTCCCTACCTTTATCTAAATACTGTTCACATATATGCTTCAATGTAAACACTTGATCTACACATCCCCTACCCACTCTGAAGCCTCCTTGCTCATCCGCAATTCTACATTCTGTCTTACCTCTAATTCTTTCAATTATAACCCTACCGTATACTTTTCCTGGTATACTCAGTAAACTTATTCCTCTATAATTTTTACAATCTCTTTTGTCCCCTTTCCCTTTATATAAAGGGACTATACATGCTCTCCGCCAATCCCTAGGTACCTTCCCCTCTTTCATACATTTATTAACCCTTTCAGGGTCCGTCCCGTAGATCTACGGCTTTATGTTTAGGGTCCAAACCGTAGATCTACGCCATGAGCTCAGCTCACTCTGATAAACTGTGAGTGGTACATTTGGGCCTAGATATAAGAGAATACATCTATGTGGTATGTGTGCACCACATAAAACAGATCCTGCAGCACACTGTGTATGAGAGAAAAAAACTTAAATCATGATTTTTCGATTAAAACAGCAACTTTGCAGTGTTTTTTTCGTATGTTTTTTATAGTTGTATTTGCGATTTCTTGGTCTCATTTGATAGAATGGAAGACATATTACAGAAATAGAGATGATTTTGATTGGTTTTAGCACTGGAAATGGCTTGAAACTGAGCTCAAAGTAGCGGAAATGTTAAATTTTGGCCGATATTCAAGAGTAAACAAACGACCACACACGTCTAATACACGTCAGCTGGTGGGTCTAATATACATTCACAAATATGGTGATGATATTTATACAATTATTACAGTATTGCATAACAGTAAATCTTCTATTTTTTGGTGTGAACAAAAATTCATTATGTGAATAAAAAATCAAAATGGAATTTATTTGTAAAGCCTCAAAACATAACTAATGAACAGAGGAAACGTTAGTTTAGTGCCAGGAATGCCTACATTGTTTATTCTGGACCCTATTTTGAAATTGGAATATTTTGAACTTTGTGTTAAATTGGCCAAATTAACAATTTCCGATCACTTTATTTTGTAGTTGAAACAGTTGACTTGGCGATTTCTTGTGCTCAATCGATAGAATAGAAGTAATACTAGTGAAATAGCTAAGAATTTGGTTGATTGGAATAATGTAATTGGCCTAAAATGGGAGTCAAAGTCGGCAAAATCGCCGATTCGTAAATGTCGCTGACACATCAAAATTCGCGAGAGCATAATTTCGTCAATTTTCCACCAAATTTCGTACTTTTTGTTTTATTACCTTCACAAAAAGATTCTCTACGATTTCATAAGAAAAAATAACAAATTTTTTTTTTGAAAATTCTTGGACACTGGTGCGTGACTCCAGATTTGGGCCTTGGACCCTGAAAGGGTTAAACAAAAGTACCAACCACTCCAACACTATATCCCCCCCTGCTTTTAACATTTCTGTCATGATCCCATCAGTTCCAGCTGCTTTACCCCCTTTCATTCTACGTAATGCCTCACGTACCTCCACCACACTTACATTCTGCTCTTCTTCACTCCTAAAAGATGGTATACCTCCCTGGCCAGTGCATGAAATTACCACCTCCCTTTCTTCCTCAACATTTAAAAGTTCCTCAAAATATTCTCGCCATCTACCTAATACCTCCCTCTCCCCATCTACTAACTTCCCTACTCTGTTTTTAATGGACAAATCCATACTTTCCCTAGGCTTTCTTAACTTGTTTAACTCACTCCAAAATTTTTTCTTATTTTCATTAAAATTTCTTGACAGTGCCTCTCCCACTCTTTCATCTGCTCTCCTTTTGCACTCTCTCACCACTCTCTTCACCTTTCTTTTACTCTCCATATACTCTGCTCTTCTTATAACACTTCTGCTTTGTAAAAACCTCTCGTAAGCTACCTTTTTCTCTTTTATCACACCCTTTACTTCATCATTCCACCAATCACTCCTCTTTCCTCCTGTCCCCACCCTCCTATAACCACAAACTTCTGCCCCACATTCTAATACTGCATTTTTAAAACTATTCCAACCCTCTTCAACCCCCCCACTACTCATCTTTGCACTAGCCCACCTTTCTGCCAACAGTCGCTTATATCTCGCCCGAACTTCCTCCTCCCTTAGTTTATACACTTTCACCTCCCTCTTACTTGTTGTTGCCACCTTCCTCTTTTCCCCTACCTCTTACTCTAACTGTAGCTACAACTAAATAATGATCTGATATATCAGTTGCCCCTCTATAAACATGTACATCCTGGAGCCTACCCATCAACCTTTTATCCACCAATACATAATCTAATAAACTACTTTCATTACGTGCTACATCATACCTTGTATATTTATTTATCCTCTTTTTCATAAAATATGTATTACTTATTACCAAATTTCTTTCTACACATAGCTCAATTAAAGGCTCCCCATTTACATTTACCCCTGGCACCCCAAATTTACCTACTACTCCCTCCATAACATTTTTACCCACTTTAGCATTGAAATCCCCAACCACCATTACTCTCACACTTGATTCAAAACTCCCCACGCATTCACTCAACATTTCCCAGAATCTCTCTCTCTCCTCTACACTTCTCTCTTCTCCAGGTGCATACACGCTTACTATAACCCACTTTTCACATCCAATCTTTATTTTACTCCACATAATCCTTGAATTTATGCATTTGTAGTCCCTCTTTTCCTGCCATAGCTTATCCTTCAACATTATTGCTACTCCTTCTTTAGCTCTAACTCTATTTGAAACCCCTGACCTAATCCCATTTATTCCTCTCCATTGAAACTCTCCCACCCCCTTCAGCTTTGTTTCACTTAAAGCCAGGACATCCAGTTTCTTCTCATTCATAACATCCACAATCATCTCTTTCTTACCATTTGCACAACATCCACGCACATTCAGACTTCCCACTTTGACAATTTTCTTCTTATTCTTTTTAGTAATCTTTACAGGAAAAGGGGTTACTAGCCCATTGTTCCCGGCATTTTAGTTGACTTTTACAACACGCATGGCTTACGGAGGAAAGATTCTTATATCTATCTATCTATCTCTCTCTATATATATATCTCTCTCTCTCTCTCTATATATATATCTCTCTCTCTCTCTCTCTATATATATATACATATCTCTCTCTCTCTCTATATATATATATATATATATATCTCTCTCTCTCTATATATATCTCTCTCTCTCTCTCTCTCTCTCTCTCTATATATATATATATATATATATATATATATATAGGGAGGTACCACCTCTAGAACTGTCGTAGGGACCCTCATCCTCAGAGAAAAGAATAAACTTGCTTCAGGAAAAACTCAAGGTTCTCCCTGAAGCTGTTTGAGAATTTTCTCCTACCACCCCCTATATTTCAAGTATGTTTTATTTAGAGACAAAATACATTGGCCAAACATTAACAAAAATACAACAGAAAGTAAAACAACATAGGTAACTCAGAGCTACATCTCGAATACTTCGTCCAGCTCCCCTGTGATGGGCCGCGTGCCCAGAATGCTGCAGACAAAGTTTTCTTCTTTAGGCAAAGTTTTCTTCTTTATTTACAACCATGACATCTCGGTATTAACCCTTTAACGGTGGGAGATCTAGGAAAAAAAAAAAAGTGTGTGGGGGTGGAAGATTTAAAAAAAAAAAAAAAAAAAAAATTCTTACAGATTGATAGAGTTTGTCTTTCTGAATCGAATAAGATTAAAATGAATGAAATCTGATTAAAACTTGTGATTTTACTGAGTGTTGAAGTTGATGTAAAATGATTGCTAATCAACAACAGCATTAAAGTGCCAGCAATGATTACATTTTACAATTTGACGTACACGATTGTTTTTCTCTCCATAGGGAAGTGGAACAGAATTCTTCCTCCGTAAGCCAAAAGAGAAACTTTCATTTTTCTTTTTGGGGCGCCATACCTCATTAGGATGTGGCCGGTTTGTTGAAAGAAGACTTGCTCTTTTTTAAATGCTTTTATGTTTAATGCTATATATAAATACTAATTTTTAGACATGTTTCAAGGTGTTTTAGCACTTCAAACATTGCTTCACTTGAAATAATCAGTATATATAAAGAATGACTGGTTTTAATTAATTTTTTTTCTATTTTAGTCTTCTAAAGCTATGTACAAGAAATAATTATAACATTATAATTGTTTCCCAGTGTAATACTCCTCAAAACATGGAAATATTGATACACTTTACTGGGTTATATGTTCAGTATACGTACTTTAAAACTGTTACTTTATCGTATTTTTTCTACTATTTTGGTCTCCTAAGGCTATGTATGACTGCTTATAATATTACAATTATTTCATAGTGTATTACTCATCAAAACAATGGGAATTATTCACACTGACTTTACTGGGTTATTCTGGGTTATATACCTAGTGTGCGTTGTGGCTGAATTCCACCGTTAGTATCATGAAACTGTAATAAATTTTGACTGAATAAGTCATCTTTGAGTCACTTGCACACTGTTTGCTGGTAGGGAAGCTGGTGGTGGAACAACAGCTCCTGGTTCCTTTGTTTACTTTTGCTAGTGATGCGAACTAACACATAAGACACAGTCATCCCTAGTAGCTAACCCTTTGAGGGTTGGTCACGTACTTGTACGCATAAATTCTAGTGCCTTCAAATTGAGCGCAAGAAAGCTGTAGGCCTACATGTGATAGAATGGGTTTGTGTGGTTAGTGTACACAGTAGGAAAAAATCTAGGCAGCTGCACTGCATTGTGGGAGTGGTAATTCAGTGTGTCTTTGTCACCAAGCCAAGTGGTAAGGAAGACCTCACTCTTCCTCGAACTGAGAATATTTTCTTCCCAAGTGATAGTTCTAACACAGATTGAAGTGTCACTGAAGATCGATCGGTTGGTCGGGCGGGCGGGCAGTCAGTCAGTCAGGTGTCTGTCTGTCTCACAGGTATACATAAATACAATTATACATAGGGTAAATTACCTAGGATAACCCAGAAAAATTCAGACTGGCAAATAATATTATCAGGACTCAGATGTGACTCACTGCGTCCAGTACCAGGACCTGCATACTAGTATGTCGGACAGTTAAAGGGTTAATGATGCTAAAAAATCTTTTATTTACTTTTCATGATGATTTTATTGGTTATTATAATTATTTTCCCCCCTCCTACTTACAAGCGAGGATGTTTTTAGTGTTTATCATTTTTCTTCTTTCTTTATATTTGTTAGTTTATTTGTCTATTTTATATTTTTATTTGCACACCATATTACAGCTGCATACTCCAGCTTTGGCCTAACTTTTGTCAACAGTTGTAGGGATTTCTCCATTCACATATTAGAGCATTATTTTGAAGTTGTGCTAGTATAGTACATACATAATTCAACTGTATATATGTGACCTGATTATTAAATGTATATGTTTAAGCAAAGAGTAAATAAGCTGAAATAAAGTAAATGAATTATTAACCCTGGATTACATAAAAGAAATATAATAAAACTTTAGCTGTACTGTATAATAATTTACCTGTGATGACTTAATTTTTTCTCTGTATATCAGCCATGGATGCTCAAATTTCCTTTCCTTCTCATTCACTGACTTTGGGTGCAATGCAACTCGCTTTTCTTGTGCTGTTCGAATCCTCACTGGTTTATGGGGACTAGGTCGCCCACTGTTTGGCAAGACTCGAGCTACATTAGGGTAAAGGCCTGCAGTGATGATAGCTCGCACTAGAGCTAAATTTTCAGAATTACGGTTGACTTCACCTGTTGGGATATGGTTTACTTGTAGTGTATTTGTACATAACCACATCAACACCTAAGCCTCTTATGTCAAATATTACTAGCACACTGTTGGGAGAGATAAAGTTAAGCTAGAGCATAATTTAGGTCATTTGACTGAAGTTTTACACTAGTTTACAGGTCATAAAAATTGTATTAAAATAGAGCTGTGTCGAATGACAAAAATTCTGAAAAATTTAACACATTACTTGGAAGCAATATAGTGGAACCTCGGCTTACAAGAGAGACAGAGAGAGACAGAGCGAGAGACAATAGCACACTGATGTTGCCATTCCTACTCATCTTGAAATGATGTTCTTCAAGCTATGCATACAGACTAGTACCTCTGTACTAGTATGTGCAATGTACAGACCTCAGTGGAAACATGCAGACCCCATCAACTTCATAATGGAAAATGAGGACACCCTTCTGCTTCAACACAACTATCAACATATCATAGTTGTTGGTGACCTCAATCAACACCTTATATAGAGGGGCTTTGATGACCTTCTTGAAGTATTTGACATGAGAAACTTTATTGATTTCCTTACTCACATCTCTGGCTCCTCCCTTGACCCAGTGGTGAGTGATCTGGCAGAAGGCATAGTCTACACTTGTTAACTCCTCGGCTATGTTGGATCGTCTGAACACAAGGCTGTTTTTACAGCACTTAAGAACCCAACAAAACGAGGTGAGGAGTCCACACACACAACCTGGCTATGGAAAAGAGGTAATTGGCCAGCCCTTTGCTCTGAGCTCGCCACCACCGATTGGAATGCTCTTCTCCAAGGGGATGTTGACAACCAAGTGAAGGCCTTCACTGGACACATCCTCAATCTACAACAAGAACACATCCATCACCGGCAATATGTGATGAAGCATACAGATCAGCCTTGGTTTGGCTTTTGTTGTAGAGAGGCTGCTACTGCTAAGTACAAGGCATGGTGAAGGTATAAGAGACATCCTGTAGGCATATGGGTGAAGTTCAAAAGTGGGTCATCGCTAAATGGAGGTGTACACAAAAAGAAAGCTAGCATCCGGTAGAGTAGGCTTCAAAACCTGGTGGTCCTTGGCCAAGGACAGACAAGGTTATCTGCCTGATGAACTCATTCCACCTCTAAATTGACAGGATGGGACCACCTTTACTAGTAGTCAAGAGAAAGCGGACTTCTTTGCCGAACATTTTGCTACCAAAATGTGAGTTCCTGATCCTGTAAGGGACTCTCCTTGGCTAGCTGCAAGAACTGTGTCAAAACTATCAGTGGTGACAATAAGGCAGGAGGAGGTGCAATTCCTTCTAAAATTGCTTGACCAAGAAAAGGCTGTGGGACAAGACAAGTTGAGCCCAAGATTGCTGATAAGATATGCAGACCAGCTAACAGCACCTCTAACTCACATCTTTCAGCACTGCTTAGTACAGTGTAAATGGCCTTCTCTGTGGAAAGAGGCAAATGTAGTCCATTCACAAAAAGAAGAGCAGAGCAGAAATAGCAACTACAGACCAGTGTCACTCTAGTCAATCACTGGCAAGATCCTTGAGACAATAATCTCAAGACAAATGACAGTTTTTTTATTACTACTCACTACTTTGTGACCGTCAGTATGGTTTCAGGAAAGGTTACTCTGCTGCTGATCTGTTGTTAAACCTCTCCACTAAATGGCACCAGTCACTGGATGAATCCAAAGTCAGCTGTGTGGTAGCACTGCACATTGCTGGTGCTTTCGACTGGGTGTGGCACCAGGGCCTCTTGGCGAAACTACAAGCCCTGGGAATTGACGGCTTTATGCTACGTCTCCTCAGTGATTACCTTCATGGTAGATCTCTAAGGGTAGTTCTCAATGGAACAGAATCAGCAAGACATCCTATTGGGGCAAGTGTTCCACAAGGAAGTGTAATGGGACCACTGT
The DNA here is from genome assembly GCF_038502225.1 of Cherax quadricarinatus. Taxonomy (NCBI): domain Eukaryota; kingdom Metazoa; phylum Arthropoda; class Malacostraca; order Decapoda; family Parastacidae; genus Cherax; species Cherax quadricarinatus. Next base: position 17,937,789 of record NC_091331.1, on the reverse strand, counting down.
TATGGAATGTCTAATTCAATGACCTTCCTCATCTCATCCCAAAATCCCATGCATATGCAGACGACTGTACTCTGACATTTACTTATCCAAGAGAAGAAATGACAGCTGCTCTAAGCTACATCAATCACCAGCTAAGAGCTATATCAGACAGGGAAAATCAATGGCAGATAACATTTGCACCTGAGAAAACACAAATGATGATGGTCTCTAGGCACCATAATGGTAATGCCGGTGCAGTAGTAAGCATGAACGGGAGAGCGTTGGTACCTGGGGAAGAAGTTGATATTCTTGGGGTGAAATTTGACTCCAAAGTGACCATGAAGAACCACGTTGTAAATCTTGCAAAGAAGGAAGCCAGGAAGCTTACAGCACTTTGCCGTATCTCACATCTGCTTGACAGTAGGGGTTGCAAGATTCTGTATGAGGCATGAGTACGCTCACACCTTGAGTATGTTCCACTTTTTTGGTTTGCCTGCCCCCCTCTCATCCGCGACTGCTTGACAGAGTAGAGAACAGAGCAAGACGTCTCATCTCTTGCCAGGACCAATCCTGGATAGATCCGTCATTTCAGCAGAGCCTTCAACACAGGAGGGGTGTGGGTGGCCTTACTGTTATGTACAAGGCCAACATTGTCAAAGTACCACACTTGGCTCCATTTCGAGGACAGCGAGAAGCAAGCTTCTCGCTGGAGAAGGGTACAGCCAAAGTGAAGTTGCTGCAGAAAGCAGCAACTTCACTTTGGCTGTACCCTTCTCCAGAACATCACTTTATCTGAGATCATTTATCCCTAGGATGACTTGAGTCTGGAACACATTCGTACAGCATTATGATGTCAATGTGATGAAGTCAGTTGACCAAATGAAAATGCTGACCCACAGATGGCTCCAACTTCATCCTGTTCCCTACTTGCATATTTCATAACAATAAAAATGCCTTCAAGTGAGCTGATGTAGGTAACAGCTCTTAGCTTATCAATAGTTAGTAATTCTTAACTTGTAAATAGCTTGTCAACAAAGTTAGGGATTCTTAACCTAACCTTGTCAAACCTTGTGTAAAAAAAAAAAAAAAAAAAAAAAAAAATAAAAGCTAAGAGCTCATTTGAAATCCTTTTATTACAAGATGAAATTGGAGCCATCTGTGGGCCAGCAATTTCATTTGATCAACTGACTTTATTTCACTGATATCACTATGTTGTATGAACATGGTCCAGACTCAAGTCATCCTAGGAATAAATGATCTCAGATATAGCGATGTTCTGGAGAAAGGTACAGCCAGAGTGGAGTTGCTGCTTGCTTTCCATCTTGTCGTGTAGAAGCACACTTATTCCTGTCCTTGGAGTGGAGCCGTGTGTAGTACTTTTACAATATTGGTTTAACCCTTTCAGGGTTTCGGCTGTACTAATACGGCTTACGTGCCAGGGTCCTTGACGTACCTGGAGTTTACCTGGAGAGAGTTTCGGGGGTCAACGCTCCCGCGGCCCGGTCTGTGACCAGGCCTCCTCTAGTACTCATAAATTCTAGCGCCTTCAAATCTAGTGTGAGAAAGCTGGAAGGACTACATATGAAAGAATGGGTCTATGTGGTCAGTGTGCGCGGTATAAAAAAAATCCAGCAGCACACAGTGCGTAATGAGAAAAAAAAACTTTGACTATGTTTTTGGATTAAAACAGTGACTTTGCACTGTATTTTCGTATGGTATTTATTGTTGTATTCTAGTTTTCCTGGTCTCATTTGATAGAATGGGAGACATATTACAGAAATTGAGATGATTTTGACTAGTTTTACAATGAAAAGTACCTTGAAATTGAGCTCAAAGTAGCAGAAATGTTCGATTTTTACCAAAGTTCAAAAGTAAACAAATCATGCTAAGCGTCCAATACACGTCAACTGGTGAGTCTAATATTCTTTCACAAGTGCGCTGATATTATTTATACCATTTCTACACTAATGCAATAGTCTGCATAACAGTAAATCTTCTATTTTTTTTGTGAGAATAAAAATTCAAAATGGAAAGCAAAAGAATGTAAGGGGGGCGTGGGGACATGACTAATGAACAGAGGAAATGTTATTTTAGTGCCAGGAATGTCTTTCTTGTTTATTCTGGACCCTATTTGGAAATTGGCATCTCTTGAAATTTGTGTGAAATTGGCAAAATTGATAAATTCTGACCACTGTATTGGATAGTTGAAATCGGTAAATGGGTGGTTTCTTGTACTCATTTGATAGAAAAAATGAAGTTCTAGCTAAATAAGTATGATTTTTGTTGACTAGTACATGTACACTGAAAATAGGGCTGAAGGTGGGCAAAATCGCCGATGCGTAAACATCGTCGAGACCGCTAGCTTCGCAAGAGCATAATTCCGTAAATTTTCCATCAAATTTCATACTTTTGGTGTCATTATGATCGGGAAAAGATGCTCTATCTTTTCTTAAGAAAAAATTATTTTTTTTCTTTGAAAAATGGGGGACCCTGAGAACAAGTCTCTAAGAGGGCCTGTGGGCCCTGAATGGGTTAATACACAACAGTAAGGCTGCTCACATCCGTCTAGTGTTGAAGGCTCTGCTGAAATGACAAGAGATATCCAGGCCGGGTCCAGGCAAGAGATGAGGCACCTTGCTCCATTCTCTACTCTGTCAAGAAGTCGCTGATGAGATGGGGGACAGGAAATCCAAGAAAGTGGAGCATACTTAAGGTGTGAGTGTACATAATTTTTGCAACCTCTACTGTCACACAGATGTGAAATTTTTTATTTTATTATCACACTGGCCGATTCCCACCAAGGCAGGGTGGCCCGAAAAAGAAAAACTTTCACTATCATTCACTCCATCACTGTCTTGCCAGAAGGGTGCTTTACACTACAGTTTTCAAACTGTAACATTAACACCCCTCCTTCAGAGTGCAGGCACTGTACTTCCCATCTCCAGGACTCAAGTCCGGCCTGCCGGTTTCCCTGAATCCCTTCATAAATGTTACTTTGCTCACACTCCAACAGCACGTCAAGTATTAAAAACCATTTGTCTCCATTCACTCCTATCAAACACGCTCACGCATGCCTGCTGGAAGTCCAAGCCCCTCGCACACAAAACCTCCTTTACCCCCTCCCTCCAACCTTTCCTAGGCCGACCCCTACCCCGCCTTCCTTCCACTACAGACTGATACACTCTTGAAGTCATTCTGTATCGCTCCATTCTCTCTACATGTCCGAACCACCTCAACAACCCTTCCTCAGCCCTCTGGACAACAGTTTTGGTAATCCCGCACCTCCTCCTAACTTCCAAACTACGAATTCTCTGCATTATATTCACACCACACATTGCCCTCAGACATGACATCTCCACTCCCTCCAGCCTTCTCCTCGCTGCAACATTCATCACCCACGCTTCACACCCATATAAGAGCGTTGGTAAAACTATACTCTCATACATTCCCCTCTTTGCCTCCAAGGACAAAGTTCTTTGTCTCCACAGACTCCTAAGTGCACCACTCACTCTTTTTCCCTCGTCAATTCTATGATTCACCTCATCTTTCATAGACCCATCCGCTGACACGTCCACTCCCAAATATCTGAATACGTTCACCTCCTCCATACTCTCTCCCTCCAATCTGATATCCAATCTTTCATCACCTAATCTTTTTGTTATCCTCATAACCTTACTCTTTCCTGTATTCACCTTTAATTTTCTTCTTTTGCACACCCTACCAAATTCATCCACCAATCTCTGCAACTTCTCTTCAGAATCTCCCAAGAGCACAGTGTCATCAGCAAAGAGCAGCTGTGACAACTCCCACTTTGTGTGTGATTCTTTATCTTTTAACTCCACGCCTCTTGCCAAGACCCTCGCATTTACTTCTCTTACAACCCCATCTATAAATATATTAAACAACCACGGTGACATCACACATCCTTGTCTAAGGCCTACTTTTACTGGGAAAAAATTTCCCTCTTTCCTACATACTCTAACTTGAGCCTCACTATCCTCGTAAAAACTCTTCACTGCTTTCAGTAACCTACCTCCTACACCATACACTTGCGCAGATGCGAAATATGTCTTAGTATTGTAAGCTTCCAGCCCACCTTGTTTGCAAGATATACAACATGGTTCTTCATGGTCAGTTTGGAGTCAAATTTCACCCCAAAGATGTATACTTTGTCCCCAGGTACCAACACTCTCCCATTTATTCTTATGACAGCTTTACCATTACTATCATGGTGCCTAGAGACCATCAACACCTGTGTTTTCTCGGGAGTAAATGTGACCTGCCATCATTTACCCAAGACTGATACAGTTGTAAGCTGGGGATTGATGTAGCTTAAAGCAGCTGGCATTTCCTCTCTTGGATATGTAAATGTCAGAGTCCAGTCATCTGGATATGCATGGGACTGGGATGAGATGAAGAATTTCACTGAAATAGACATTTCCTAACAATGGCCCAAGCACACTTCCAAGTGGAACACTTGCCCCAATAGGATATCTTGCTGACTCTGTCCCATTGAGAACTACACTTAAATCTATATCTATCTTGAAGGTAATCACTGAGGAGATATAGTGTAGAGCCTGCAATTCCCAGTGTTTACAGTTTTGCCAAGAGTCCCTGATGCCATACTCAGCTGAAAGCACCAGCAATGTCCAGTGTTACTACACAGCTGACTTTGGATTCATGAAGTGTCTGGTACCACCTTGTGTTGAGGTTTAACAAGAGATGAGAAGCAGAGTAACCTTTTCTGAAGCCATATTGACGGTCACAAAGGAGTAAGTGTTAATCGAAAACCTGTCATCTGCTGTGAGATAAGCATCTCCAGGAACTTACCAGTGACTGATTTCTGCTCTGCTCTTCTTTTTGTGAACAGGGACTACATCTGCCTCTTTCCCCAGAGAAGGCCATTTACACTGCTAGGCAGTGCTGATAAATACGAGTTAGAGGTGCTGCTAGCTGGTCTGCAAATCTACTCGGCAATCTTGGGCTCAATTTATCTAGGCCCACAGCCATTTTTTGATCCAACGATTTAAGAAGATACACCTCCTCCTGCCCTACTTTCACTACTGACAGCTTTGGCACAGTTCTTGCAACCAGCCATGGAGAGTCTCTTGCTGGATCAGGAACTTGCATCTCGGCAGCAAAGTGTCCAGCAGAGGGGTCATCTTTCTCTTGACAACTAGTACAGATGGTCCCATCCTGTTGATTTAGAGGTGGAATAAGTTCATCAGGCCCATAACCTTGTCTGTCCTTGACCAATGACCACCAGGTTTTGGAGCTCGCTCTACTTGCCAGCTTTCTTTTTGTGTCAGAATCCCATTGAGAGATGACCCACTTTTGGATTTCACCAATATGCCTAAAGGCTTGCCTATACAGGGTCCTGTTACAGGTAGTGGGATGCCTCTTATACCTTCACCAAGCCTTGTACCTAGCAGTAGCAGCCTCTCTACAATGAAAACCAAACGAATGCTGATCTACAGGCTTTGTCACATACTGCTAATGAGGGATGTGTTCTTATTAAGGATGTGTCCATTGAAGGCATTCACTTGGTTGTCAACATCACCTTGGAGAAGAGCATTCCAATCAGAGGTGGTAAGCTCAGAGCAAAGGGCCGGCCAATTTTCTCTGTCCCACAGCCAGCCTGCAAGTGTAGATTCCTCACCTTGTTCTGTTGGGATAGTACAGAGGTACTAGTGTTTATGCATAGCTTGAAGAACATTATTCCTAGGTGAGTAGGGATGGTGACATCAATGGGCTGGGCATGTACACTTTTAGAGAAGCATTCAATTTGCCCTTGCCTGTCTCTTCTCATCCATGAAGTGAAGCCAGCAATTCTTGCCAAAATTTTCCAGTCCTGTCATCCAAAAATGTTTCAACAACAGCAATCATGCTAGGACATCCAGTGTTCACAAAATTTCTGTAAGCTCTTCAACATTAGTAACGAATCCTCTAATGTTGGCTGACAGGATGCTGTCATGCAGTACTACCCTGTTATGTTTGAGTGCAATTTTTATCTTGCACAAACTTAGCATTTCATAACCCCTACATGGTTTTTGAATTATCAACCTTCAAGCCTGTATGGGCAACACAAAATTTACTAGTTTCAATCATGTAAAAAAGTTAGCAAAACATGTCTTTTAAAGGCCTAAATATTCTGCCATGAAAAGGATTTAAGAATCCAGATTCTCCTAATCTAGTTAAAATTGAAATTTGTAAGAATGAATGACCATTAAGAAGATAGAGTTGGACATATTAAGGCCATCAAACACAATTTAAAAAACTGTATTATTAGTTTTCAATTTAGCGGTCATATGCCAAGCCTGAAAAATTGGATATTATGAAAAAACCTGTGAATAATCAAACTTATTTGCAGGCTGACTATTATTATAAAACATTAGATAATCAAATCCTCCAAATTAGGAACTTGGCAAATTTGTGGGATCAACTGCAGTGGAGATGTCATGTCTGAGGGCAATGTGTGGTGTGAATATAATGCAGAGAATTCGTAGTTTGGAAGTTAGGAGGAGGTGCGGGATTACCAAAACTGTTGTCCAGAGGGCTGAGGAAGGGTTGTTGAGGTGGTTCGGACATGTAGAGAGAATGGAGCGAAACAGAATGACTTCAAGAGTGTATCAGTCTGTAGTGGAAGGAAGGCGGGGTAGGGGTCGGTCTAGGAAAGGTTGGAGGGAGGGGGTAAAGGAGGTTTTGTGTGCGAGGGGCTTGGACTTCCAGCAGGCATGCGTGAGCGTGTTTGATAGGAGTGAATGGAGACAAATTGTTTTTAATACTTGACGTGCTGTTGGAGTGTGAGCAAAGTAACATTTATGAAGGGGTTCAGGGAAACCGGCAGGCCGGACTTTAGTCCTGGAGATGGGAAGTACAGTGCCTGCACTCTGAAGGAGGGGTGTTAATGTTGCAGTTTAAAAACTGTAGTGTAAAGCACCCTTCTGGCAAGACAGTGATGGAGTGAATGATGGTGAAAGTTTTTCTTTTTCGGGCCACCCTGCCTTGGTGGGAATCGGCCAGTGTGTTAATAAAAAAAAAATAACTGCATACAGTACTTTGTGGTACAGTACATGTGTGTTCTGTCTTGTACCTCCTGGTTATGGGGGAAAAGGAGTACTGTATACAAGTTTAGCAGCAGTGAGAATACAATAATTAGAGAACTGTGTCAAAACCAGCTAAAATGCAAATAAACTCTACAGAACAAACCTGGACTGGATATGTAAAAGAAAATTTGTTTAAAGACCAAGAAAAGGAAAGCAGAAAATATATAGATTTAGTTTCTTTCATTATACTGTATAACACTAAATCCAATACATCATATGAACAGTTATGCAACATCTTGATAATGGTCAATATTTGACAACGGTCTTACCTGCCCGGGGATTACAGGTATTGACAAACTTGTGTTCATACAACAGGCTCATGAACTGTTTCCTAAAGTTTCTGAAAGAAAAAGTTAATACTTAATAAAGAAATAAATAGCTTCATTTTATAATGGCACAGGATAAAGACTAATGAATCACATTGAAAATGATTAAGAATCTTGTGATTAATTACAATACAATAGTCATGAAGGCAAAGAAGCTTATTTTCCATACACTACATTGCGAAAAATACTTTAGTAACAAGACGAGTTTTAAATATGTTCAGTCACACAATTTTATGTTAAGCAAGTATGATACTTAAAATCAAATCCTATTATAAAATGAGATGAATTTCTTTAAAAATTCCATTAAGTTTAACCATGAAAATTGTTAACATTCCCTCAAAAAAAATACAATCCCAGAGGCAGATTCACGTGAACTAGACATGTCCGCTTGACCTGTACATCAAGTACAGTGGTACCTTGACTTGTGAGTTTAATTCGTTCCATGACAGAGCTTGTAAGTCATTTTGCTCATACACATATATCAAGTCAATTTTCCTCACTGAAATTAATTGAAATGCCATTAATCCATTTCAGCCCCCAAAAAACCACCCCAGAGGCAGGAGAAAATATTTCAATATAATGCTAATATTATTTTATTTATTTTATTATCACACTGGCCGATTCCCACCAAGGCAGGGTGGCCCGAAAAAGAAAAACTTTCACCATCATTCACTCCATCACTGTCTTGCCAGAAGGGTGCTTTACACTACAGTTTTTAAACTGCAACATTAACACCCCTCCTTCAGAGTGCAGGCACTGTAATTCCCATCTCCAGGACTAAAGTCCGGCCTGCCGGTTTCCCTGAATCCCTTCATAAATGTTACTTTGCTCACACTCCAACAGCACGTCAAGTATTAAAAACCATTCGTCTCCATTCACTCCTATCAAACACGCTCACGCACGCCTGCTGGAAGTCCAAGCCCCTCGCACACAAAACCTCCTTTACCCCCTCCCTCCAACCTTTCCTAGGCCGACCCCTACCCCGCCTTCCTTCCACTACAGACTGATACACTCTTGAAGTCATTCTATTTCGCTCCATTCTCTCTACATGTCTCTACATATTATTATTTAATATTTAGATAAAGGTAGGGAAGTTTTCACTGCATTTATGGATTTAGAAAAGGCATATGATAGAGTGGATAGGGAAGCAATGTGGCAGATGTTGCAAGTATATGGAATAGGTAGTAAGTTGTTAAATGATGTAAAGAGTTTTTATGAGGAAAGTGAGGCTCAGGTTAGGGTGTGGTTATAGGAGGGTGGGGGCAGGAGGAAAGAGGAGTGATTGGTGGAATGATGAAGTAAAGGGTGTGGTAAAAGAGAAAAAGTTAGCTTATGAGAGGTTTTTAAAAAGCAGAAGTGTTATAAGAAGAGCAGAGTATATGGAGAGTAAAAGAAAGGTAAAGAGAGTGGTGAGAGAGTGCAAAAGGAGAGCAGATGATAGAGTGGGAGAGGCACTGTCAAGAAATTTTAATGAAAATAAGAAAAAAATTTGGAGTGAGTTAAACAAGTTAAGAAAGCCTAGGGAACATATGGATTTGTCAGTTAAAAACAGAGTAGGTGAGTGAGTAGATGGGGAGATGGAGGTATTAGGAAGATGGCGAGAATATTTTGAGGAACTTTTAAATGCTGAGGAAGAAAGGGAGGAGGTAATTTCATGCACTGGCCAGGGAGGTATACCATCTTTTAGGAGTGAAGAAGAGCAGAATGTAAGTGTGGGGGAGGTACGTGAGGCATTACGTAGAATGAGAGGAGGAAAAGCAGCTGGAACTGATGGGATCATGACAGAAATGTTAACAGCAGGGGGGATATAGTGTTGGAATGGTTGGTTCTTTTGTTTAATAAATGTATGAAAGAGGGGAAGGTACCTAGGGATTGGCAGAGAGCATGTATAGTCCCTTTATATAAAGGGAAGGGGAACAAAAGAGATTGTAAAAATTATAGAGGAATAAGTTTACTGAGTATACTAGGAAAAGTGTATGGTAGGGTTATAATTCAAAGAATTAGAGGTAAGACAGAATGTAGGATTGCGGATGAGCAAGGAGGTTTCAGAGTGGATAGGGGATGTGTAGATGAAGTGTTTACATTGAAGCATATATGTGAACAGTATTTAGATAAGGGTAGGAAAATTTTTATTGCATTTATGGATTTAGAAAAGGCATATGGTAGAGTGGACAGGGGAGCAATGTGGCAAATGTTGCAAGTATATGGAATAGGCGGTAAGTTATTAAATATTGTAGAGTTTTTTTATGAGGATAGTGAGGCTCAAGTTAGGGTGTGTAGAAGAGAGGGAGACTACTTCCCAGTAAAAGTAGGTCTTAGGCAGGGATGTGAGATGTCACCATGGTTGTTTAATATATTTATAGATGGGGTTGTAAAAGAAGTAAATGCTAGGGTGTTCGGGAGAGGGGTGGGATTAAATTATGGGGAATCAAATACAAAATGGGAATTGACACAGTTACTTTTTGCTGATGATACTGTGCTTATGGGAGATTCTAAAGAAAAATTGCAAAGGTTAGTGGATGAGTTTGGGAGTGTGTGTAAAGGTAGAAAGTTGAAAGTGAACATAGAAAAGAGTAAGGTGATGAGGGTATCAAATGATTTAGATAAAGAAAAATTGAATATCAAATTGGGAAGGAGGAGTATGGAAGAAGTGAATGTTTCCAGATACTTGGGAGTTGACGTGTCGGCGGATGGATTTATGAAGGATGAGGTTAATCATAGAATTGATGAGGGAAAAAAGGTGAGTGGTGCGTTGAGGTATATGTGGAGTCAAAAAACATTATCTATGGAGGCAAAGATGGGAATGTATGAAAGTATAGTAGTACCAACACTCTTATATGGGTGTGAAGCTTGGGTTGTGAATGCAGCAGCGAGGAGACGTTTGAAGGCAGTGGAGATGTCCTGTCTAAGGGCAATGTGTGGTGCAAATATTATGCAGATAATTCGAAGGTGTGGAGTTAATAAAAGTATTAGTGAGGGGGCTTAGGAGGGGTTGTTGAGGTGGTTTGGTCATTTAAAGAGAATGGATCAAAGTAGAATGACATGGAAAGCATTTAAATCGGTAGGAGAAGGAAGACGGGGTAGGGGTCGTCCTCGAAAAGGTTGGAAGGAAGGGGTAAGGGAGGTTTTATGGGTGAGGGGCTTGGACTTCCAGGAGGCGTGCATGAGCGTGTTCGATAGAAATGAATGGAGACAAATGGTATTTGGGACCTGACGATCTGTTGGAGTGTGAGCAGGGTAATATTTAGTGAAGGGATTCAGGGAAACCGGTTATTTTTTATATAGCCGGACTTGAGTCCTGGAAATGGGAAGTGCAATGCCTTCATTCTAAAGGAGGGGTTTCGGGATATTAGCAGTTTGGAGGGATATGTTGTGTATCTTTACATGTATATGCTTCTAAACTGTTGTGTTCTGAGCACCTCTGCAAAAGCAGTGATTATGTGTGAGTGAGGTGAAAGTGTTGAATGATGATGAAAGTATTTTATTTTTGGGGATTTTCTTTCTTTTTTGGGTCACCCTGCCTCGGTGGGAGACGGCCGACTTGTTGAGAAAAAAAAAAAACTATCCACTCATATGCAAGTCCCACTCAAATCCAACCCCTCTCACTCATGTATTTATCCAACCTAAATTTGAAAATACCTAAGGTTTTAGCCTCAATAACCCAACTAGGTGAAAATAAATGGTATAAAACACAGACACAATGGAAATATAAACACATATGCAATATAATGTGATCCTTTATTGACAACGTTTCACCCACACAGTGGGCTTTTTCAAGTCACAAACAGATCTACCTGGGGTGGAAGGTACCTGAGTATTTATAGTCAGGTTCAGAATGTTGAGGTCAGGTGGAGAATGCTGCATCTGATGATCTACCGGGTGGGGTTATAGAGTCTTGGGTAGCTTGGCAGGGGTATTGGACAAGTTGTGAGTAGACCTTCTGCAGTGTTCTATGTTCTTATGTGGGATAGCAATGAAGAAGTTTCTTGGCAGGTGGTTCAGCTATGTTATAGAAGCCATTGGTCTGGTTGAAATTGTTGGTTATAGAGATGAGCGATGATTCCAGGATTCTTCGGCATTGAGTGTTGTCTTCTGTGGCGATAAGTCTTGAGTTTCTGTAGTTAACTAAATGGTTGTGTGAATTGCGATGTTGTACACAGGCATTCCTTGTATGATCAGTCCTGCTTGCGTATTGGTGTTCTGAAATACGTGTTTGGAGGTCTCTTGATGTTTTGCCCATGTATAATTTGTTGCAGTCATTACAAGGGATTATGTATACCCCGGCAGAGGATGGAAGCTTGTCCTGTCTACTACTGGTGATGTCCTTGATGGTCGTGGTTGTGGAGGTAGATACTTGGAATGAGGTATTGGAAAAGATGTTGGAAACATGTTTGGCAATGGAGTTGGTGGGGAGGACTATGTATCTCTTCTCGGTAGTGTCTTCTCTGGGTGTGTTGAAGATGTTTAATGCCCACCGAAAATCACCTCTTTCAACAGACTTTTGGTCTACCCATGGGCTCGCCACTCAGTGCCTTCCTGGCGAACTCATACATGGAACATCTGGAAGCCGAGCGTTTCTCCACCATTATCCCTTCGACTTTCACCTGGCTCCGTTATGTTGACGACATTCTCTTCATAACTCCCAGGAGCTTCAACGTTCAAGCTCTCCAAGACAAGCTCAACCAGGTCGAGCCCTCAATCCAGTTCACACTTGAAGAAGAAGTCGACAACACTCTTCCTTTCCTTGATGTTCTTCTCTGCAAAGCTGACCATGAACTTCGTTTTAAAGTCTATCGAAAACCAACCAACCAAAACGGTCTTCTCCACTTCTACTCTCACCACGACACCAAAACTAAACGTGGTGTAATTATAGGCTTCTTCCTGCATGCACTCAGAATCTGCAGCATTGAGTTCCTTGAGGAAGAATGCACTTTAATTGAACAAGTATTTTCCAAACTCCACTATCCTCGTCACTTCATCAGAGACTGCAGACAGCGGGCATTAAACATCTTCAACACACCCAGAGAAGACACTACTGAGAAGAGATACATAGTCCTCCCCACCAACTCCATTGCCAAACATGTTTCCAACATCTTTTCCAATACCTCATTCCAAGTATCTACCTCCACAACCACAACCATCAAGGACATCACCAGTAGTAGACAGGACAAGCTTCTATCCTCTGCAGGGGTATACATAATCCCTTGTAATGACCAACAAATTATACGTGGGCGAAACATCAAGAGACCTCCAAACACGTATTTCAGAACACCAATATGCAAGCAGGACTGACGATACAAGGAATGCCTGTGTACAACATCGCAACTCACACAACCATTTAATTAACTACGGAAACTCAAGACTTATCACTACAGAAGACAACACTCAATACCGAAGAATCCTGGAATCATCGCTTATCTCTATAACCAACAATTTCAACCAGAACAATGGCTTCTATAACACAGCTGAACCACTTGCCAAGAAACTTCTTCATCACTCTCCCACATAAGAACATAGAACACTGCAGAAGGTCTGCTCACAACTTATCCAATACCCCTTCCAAGCTACCCAAGATTTTAAACTTTATAACCCCACCTGGTAGATCATCAGATGCAGCATTCTCCACCTGACCTCAAGATTCTGAACCTGACTATAAATACTCATGTACCTTCCACCCCAGGTAGATCTGTTTGTGACTTGAAGCCCACTGTGCGAGTGAAACGTTGTCAATAAAGGATCACATTATACTGCATATGCGTTTATATTTCCAACCCAACTAGGTAGACTGTTCCACTCATCAATTACCCTATTTCCAAACCAATACTTTCCTATATCCTTTCTAAATGTAAACTTGTCTAATTTGAATCCATTACTGCGAGTTCTCTCTTGGAGAGATATCCTCAAGACCTTATTTATATCCCCTTTATTAATACCCATCTTCTACTTATACACTTCGATCATGTCTCCCCTCATTCTTCGTCTAACATGTCAATGTAATTTAAGGGTCTTCAATCATTCTTCATAAGGAAGATTTCTAATGCTATGTATTAATTAGTCATTCTACGCTGAAAGTTTTCTAACGAATTTATGTCCATTCTGTAATATGGAGACCAGAACTGAGCTGCATAATCTAGGTGAGGCCTTACTAATGATGTATGAAGCTGAAATATAACCTCTGAACTTCTGTTGATTACACTTCTTGATATAAATCCCAGTAATCTGTTTGCCTTATTACGTACATTTAGGCATTGCTGTCTTGGGTTAAGGTTGCTGCTTATAACCCCCAAGTCCTTTATGCAATCTGTATGGCTAAGTTCTACACTATTTAACTTATAAGTACTAGGGTTGTGGACACTCCCCAGCTTCAGAACCTTGCATTTATCTACACTGAACTGCATCTGCCACTTTCCTGACCAGTTACTGACTTTGTCTAAATCCTCCTGAAGTTCCCTGATATCTACGTTTGAATCAATTGTCCTACCTAACTGTGTCATCGGCGAATTTGCTCATTACACTAGTAATTCGATGAAAATAAATGGTATAAAATACTGTAGTAGGTTGGTAGACAGCAACCACCCAGGGAAGTACTACCGTCCTGCCAGATGACTGTGAAACAGAAACCTGTAACTGTTTTGCATGATGGTAGGATTGCTGGTTTCTTTTTCTGTCTCATAAACACGCTAGATAACAGGGATATCTTGCTACTCCTACTTACACTTTGGTCACACTTCACAGACACGCACATGCATATATATATATACATACATCTAGGTTTTTCTCCTTTTACTAAATAGCTCTTGTTCTTCTTTATTTCTTCTATTGTCCATGGGGAAGTGGAAAAGAATCTTTCCTCCGTAAGCCATGCGTGTCGTATGAGGCGACTAAAATGCCGGGAGCAATGGGCTAGTAACCCCTTCTTCTGTAGACACTTACTAAAAAAGAGAAGAAGAAAAACTTTATAAAACTGGGATGCTTAAATGTGCGTGGATGTAGTGCGAATGACAAGAAACAGATGATTGCTGATGTTATGAATGAAAAGAAGTTGGATGTCCTGGCCCTAAGCGAAACAAAGCTGAAGGGGGTAGGAGAGTTTCAGTGGGGGGAAATAAATGGGATTAAATCTGGAGTATCTGAGAGAGTTAGAGCAAAGGAAGGGGTAGCAGTAATGTTAAATGATCAGTTATGGAAGGAGAAAAGAGAATATGAATGTGTAAATTCAAGAATTATGTGGATTAAAGTAAAGGTTGGATGCGAGAAGTGGGTCATAATAAGCGTGTATGCACCTGGAGAAGAGAGGAATGCAGAAGACAGAGAGAGATTTTGGGAGATGTTAAGTGAATGTATAGGAGCCTTTGAACCAAGTGAGAGAGTAATTGTGGTAGGGGACCTGAATGCTAAAGTAGGAGAAACTTTTAGAGAGGGTGTGGTAGGTAAGTTTGGGGTGCCAGGTGTAAATGATAATGGGAGCCCTTTGATTGAACTTTGTATAGAAAGGGGTTTAGTTATAGGTAATACATATTTTATGAAAAAGAGGATAAATAAGTATACAAGATATGATGTAGGGCGAAATGACAGTAGTTTGTTGGATTATGTATTGGTAGATAAAAGACTGTTGAGTAGACTTCAGGATGTACATGTTTATAGAAGGGCCACAGATATATCAGATCACTTTCTAGTTGTAGCTACACTGAGAGTAAAAGGTAGATGGGATACAAGGAGAATAGAAGCATCAGGGAAGAGAGAGGTGAAGGTTTATAAACTAAAAGAGGAGGCAGTTAGGGAAAGATATAAACAGCTATTGGAGGATAGATGGGCTAATGAGAGCATAGGCAATGGGGTCAAAGAGGTATGGGGTAGGTTTAAAAATGTAGTGTTAGAGTGTTCAGCAGAAGTTTGTGGTTACAGGAAAGTGGGTGCGGGAGGGAAGAGGAGCGATTGGTGGAATGATGATGTAAAGAGAGTAGTAAGGGAGAAAAAGTTAGCATATGAGAAGTTTTTACAAAGTAGAAGTGATGCAAGGAGGGAAGAGTATATGAAGAAAAAGAGAGAGGTTAAGAGAGTGGTGAAGCAATGTAAAAAGAGAGCAAATGAGAGAGTGGGTGAGATGTTATCAACAAATTTTGTTGAAAATAAGAAAAAGTTTTGGAGTGAGATTAACAAGTTAAGAAAGCCTAGAGAACAAATGGATTTGTCAGTTAAAAATAGGAGAGGAGAGTTATTAAATGGAGAGTTAGAGGTATTGGGAAGATGGAGGGAATATTTTGAGGAATTGTTAAATGTTGATGAAGATAGGGAAGCTGTGATTTCGTGTATAGGACAAGGAGGAATAACATCTTGTAGGAGTGAGGAAGAGCCAGTTGTGAGTGTGGGGGAAGTTCGTGAGGCAGTAGGTAAAATGAAATTGGGTAAGGCAGCCGGGATTGATGGGACAAAGGTAGAAATGTTAAAAGCAGGTGGGGATATAGTTTTGGAGTGGTTGGTGCAATTATTTAATAAATGTATGGAAGAGGGTAAGGTACCTAGGGATTGGCAGAGAGCATGCATAGTTCCTTTGTATAAAGGCAAAGGGGATAAAAGAGAGTGCAAAAATTATAGGGGGATAAGTCTGCTGAGTATACCTGGTAAAGTGTATGGTAGAGTTATTATTGAAAGAATTAAGAGTAAGACGGAGAATAGGATAGCAGATGAACAAGGAGGCTTTAGGAAAGGTAGGGGGTGTGTGGACCAGGTGTTTACAGTGAAACATATAAGTGAACAGTATTTAGATAAGGCTAAAGAGGTCTTTGTGGCATTTATGGATTTGGAAAAGGCGTATGACAGGGTGGATAGGGGGGCAATGTGGCAGATGTTGCAAGTGTATGGTGTAGGAGGTAGGTTACTGAAAGCAGTGAAGAGTTTTTACGAGGATAGTGAGGCTCAAGTTAGAGTATGTAGGAAAGAGGGAAATTATTTCCCAGTAAAAGTAGGCCTTAGACAAGGATGTGTGATGTCACCGTGGTTGTTTAATATATTTATAGATGGGGTTGTAAGAGAAGTAAATGCGAGGGTCTTGATAAAGAATCACACACAAAGTGGGAGTTGTCACAGCTGCTCTTTGCTGATGACACTGTGCTCTTGGGAGATTCTGAAGAGAAGCTGCAGAGATTGGTAGATGAATTTGGTAGGGTGTGCAAAAGAAGAAAATTAAAGGTGAATACAGGAAAGAGTAAGGTTATGAGGATAACAAAAAGATTAGGTGATGAAAGATTGAATATCAGATTGGAGGGAGAGTGTATGGAGGAGGTGAATGTATTCAGATATTTGGGAGTGGACGTGTCAGCGGATGGGTCTATGAAAGATGAGGTGAATCATAGAACTGATGAGGGAAAAAGAGTGAGTGGTGCACTTAGGAGTCTGTGGAGACAAAGAACTTTGTCCTTGGAGGCAAAGAGGGGAATGTATGAGAGTATAGTTTTACCAACGCTCTTATATGGGTGTGAAGCATGGGTGATGAATGTTGCAGCGAGGAGAAGGCTGGAGGCAGTGGAGATGTCATGTCTGAGGGCAATGTGTGGTGTGAATATTATGCAGAGAATTCGTAGTTTGGAAGTTAGGAGGAGGTGCGGGATTACCAAAACTGTTGTCCAGAGGGCTGAGGAAGGGTTGTTGAGGTGGTTCGGACATGTAGAGAGAATGGAGCGAAACAGAATGACTTCAAGAGTGTATCAGTCTGTAGTGGAAGGAAGGCGGGGTAGGGGTTGGCCTAGGAAAGGTTGGAGAGAGGGGGTAAAGGAGGTTTTGTGTGCGAGGGGCTTGGACTTCCAGCAGGTATGCGTGAGCGTGTTTGATAGGAGTGAATGGAGACAAATGGTTTTTAATACTTGACGTGCTGTTGGAGTGTGAGCAAAGTAACATTTATGAAGGGGTTCAGGGAAACCGGCAGGCCGGACTTGAGTCCTGGAGATGGGAAGTACAGTGCCTGCACTCTGAAGGAGGGGTGTTAATGTTGCAGTTTAAAAACTGTAGTGTAAAGCACCCTTCTGGCAAGACAGTGATGGAGTGAATGATGGTGAAAGTTTTTCTTTTTCGGGCCACCCTGCCTTGGTGGGAATCGGCCAGTGTGATACTAATAATAAAAAAATACCGACACAATGGAAACAAACACATCGATCTCCTGCTCAGAAAAATTGATGATTCACTTGATCTTCCTATTCCAGCCAGCGATTTCATTGACCTCGTTGAACTATGTGTCGGCTTTACGTGTTTGTCTTTCGAAAATCACCTCTTTCAACAGACTTTTGGTCTACCCATGGGCTCGCCACTCAGTGCCGTCCTGGCAAACTTATACATGGAACATCTGGAAGCCGAGCGTTTCTCCACCATTATTCCTTCGACTGTCACCTGGCTCCATTATGTTGACGACATTCTCCTCATAACTCCCAGGCGCTTCAACGTTCAAGCTCTCCAAGACAAGCTCAACCAGGTCAAGCCCTCAATCCAGTTCACACTTGAAGAAGAAGTCGACAACACTCTTCCTTTCCTTGATGTTCTTCTCTGCAAAACTGACCATGAACTTCGTTTTAAAGTCTATCGAAAACCAACCAACCAAAACGATCTTCTCCACTTCTACTCTCAGCACACCACCAAAACTAAACGTGGTGTAATTATAGGCTTCTTCCTGCGTGCACTCAGAATCTGCAGCAATGAGTTCCTTGAGGAAGAATGCACTATAATTGAACAAGTATTTTCTAAACTCCACTATCCTCGTCACTTCATCAGAGACTGCAGACGGCGGGCATTAAACATCTTCAACACACCCAGAGCAGACACTGCCGAGAAGAGATATATAGTCCTCCCCATCAACTCCATTGCCAAACATGTTTCCAACATCTTTTCCAATACATCATTCCAAGTACCTACCTCCACAACCACGACCATCAAGGACATCACCAGTAGTAGACAGGACAAGCTTCCATCCTCTGCAGGGGTATACATAATCCCTTGTAATGACCAACAAATTATACGTGGGCAAAACATCAAAGAGACCTCCAAACACGTATTTCAGAACAACAATACGCAAGCAGGACTGATAAAACAAGGAATGCCTGTGTACAACATCGCAATTCACACAACCATTTAACTAACAACAGAAACTCAAGACTTATCACCACAGAAGACAACACTCAATACCGAAGAATCCTGGAATCATCGCTTATCTCTATAACCAACAATTTCAACCAGAACAATGGCTTCTATAACATAGCTGAACCACTTGCCAAGATCCCACATAAGAACATAGAACACTGCAGAAGGTCTACTCACAACTTGTCCAATACCCCTGCCAAGCTACCCAAGACTCTATAACCCCACCCGGTAGATCATCAAATGCAGCATTCTCCACCTGACCTCAACATTCTGAACCTGACAATAAATACTCATGTACCTTCCACCCCAGGTAGATCTGTTTGTGACTTGAAAAAGCCCACTGTATGTGCAAAATGTTGTCAATAAAGGATCACATTAAACTGCATATGTGTTTATGTTTCCACACTAGTAATTCCCTCATCAAGATCACTGACATATATTATAAACAACAACGGGCCTAAGACTGATCCCTGTGGAACGCCACTTGTTACAGATCCCCACTCAGATTGAACCCCATTTATGCACACTCTCTGCTTCCTATTGATGAGCCATGACTCTAACCATGACAGCACTTTTCCCCCAATGCCATGAGCTGCCACTTTGTTTAACAGTCTTTGGTGCAGTACACTATCAAAAGCCTTTCTAAAATCTAAATAAATATCAAATTCTTTATCGTGATCAATAGCCTCAAAAGCTTTACTGAAGAAAGTTAACAAATTAGTTAGACAAGAACGGCCTCTCGTGAATCCATGCTGAGTATCATTAATCAGATCATGCTTATCCAGACGGCTTCTCATAATCTCAGCTATAACTGACTAGTAATTTGCCTACAATTGAGGTTAAGCTTATTGGGCGGTAATTTGAAGGTAATGACTTGTCCCCTGCTTTAAAAATAGGAATTACATTAGCCATCTTCCACATATCAGACACTACACCTGCTTGAAGAGATAAATTAAAAATATTAGTTAATGGTTCACAAAGTTCCAGTTTGCATTCTTAAGAACCTTTGAAAAAAGGTCATCAGGACCCGGTGATTTATTTTGTTTCAGACGGTCTATTTGTTTCATAACCATTTCACTAGTGAATGTGATGTTACATAATTTATCTTCTTCAGGTCCAATATAAAAATTAATTACTGGGATATTGTTAGTGTCTTCCTGTGTAAAAACCGAGAGAAAATGATTATTTAAAATCGAGCACATTTCATTCTCTTTGTCAGTAAGATGCCCTAAATTATTTTTAAAGGGACCTATCTTATCCCTAACTTTTGTTCTATACACCTGGAAAAAACTTTTTTGGTTAGTTTTCGAATCCCTAGCAACTTTAATTTCGTACTTTTGTTTAGCTTTTCTTATCCCTTTTTTAACATCCCTCTTAATGTCAATATACTGATTCATAAGATGACCCTCACGTCTTTTGATACGCCTATAAATTCCTTTCTTCTGCCTTAAAAGATATTTGAGCCTATTATTCATCCATTTTGGGTCATTTCTATTTCATCTAATTTCCTTATATGGGATAAATGTTCTTTGGGCAGCATGTATTGTGTTAAGAAAGCTGTCATACTGATAGCTCTCGTCGTTACCCCAGTCCACAGATGATAAGTGTTCTCTAAGCCCATTGTAATCTGCTAAAAGAAAATCTGGGACCATTACTGAATTATCCTTACTGTCATACTTCCATTCAATGCTAAAGGTAACTAATTTGTGATCGCTTGAGCCGAGTTCCTCAGTAATTCCTAAATTATGAACAAGGGTTTCCTTGTTTGCCAGAACCAAATCAAGCAGGTTATTTCCCCTTGTAGGCTCTGTCACAAACTGCCTCAAAAAACAATCCTGAACTACTTCTAAGAAGTTGGTTAGATTCTAAATTCCCAGTCAAGAAATTCCAATCAATATGACTAAAGTTAAAGTCTCCTAGAATTACTACATTATCATGCCTTGTGACCTTAACAATTTCCTCCCATAGTAGTCTCCCTTGGTCCCTAAGTTTGGAGGACGTTATATCACTTAGAATCAATTTTTCGTGCCCCTCTGAAAATTCTATCCAAACAGACTCTGTATGTGTTACTTCAGACTTAATACCCATTTTTATGCAACAGTTCAAGCGATATCGGACATACAATGCCACCTCACCCCCCTTCCTGATACTTCTATCTTCTTGGAACATTTTAAAACCCTGAATGTGACATTCTGCAGGCATGTCCCAACTTTTTGAATTAAACCATGTCTCAGTTATGGCAAATACATCCATGTTACCTGCACTAGCAACTAATCTCAACTCGTCCATCTTATTCCTAGCACTACAGCTATTAGCATAATATACATTGAAAGACCCTCCTTTCTCTTTACCCTTCCTGCTCATTTCTGTTTTTCTACTAAACCTATTACTGTCCTTGTCACCTAGTGCCACTGGCTTTCCAATATCCACCTCATTCTGCCTATTACTAGTTCCACTAGAACTCATAATATTACTACACTGGAACTTCACTGTTTTCCTGCCAAAACCCATACCACTCACTATTCTTAGTTTAAAGTCCTAACAGCTCCCTCCACTGCAGTTGCCAGTGCCCCCACCCCAGACCTAGATAAGTGTACCCCATCCCTGGCATATATGTCATTTCTGCCATAGAAGCGGTCACAGGTACCGCATTTTCCTTACAGTATTTGTCCAGCCAGCAATTAACACCAATTGCCCTGGACAACCATTCGTTTCCAACTCCTCTCCTTGGCAAAATACCACATATGACAGGGTTCCCACCCTTCATCCTAATTATTTCTATTGCTGACCTATACCTGCTAATCAGGTCCTCACTCCTACATCTGCCAACATCATTGCCTCCCACACTGAGGCAGAAAATAGGATTGCTCCCATTACCTTTCATGATGTCGTTGAGACGGCTAACAATATCCAACATCCCAGCCCCAGGAAAGCATACCCTCTGCCTCCTCTTCCTGTTCCTAAGACAAAAGGCCCTATCCATAAACTTAACCTGACTGTCTCCAACTAAAACAATGTTCTTACCTTCACTTTTGGAATTCATCGTGACGTTCTCGATGGTCTTCGTTGGGGTTTCTAGGGATGTTTCACTCATGCCTGCCAATGCTTCCTTGGTGCTCATTGTGACGTTCCCAGTAGACAACCCACATTCGTCAGGTAGCACCGAAAATGGGTTGGAAGTTTCCACAGTAGTCTTCTGGTTCTTCGTTGTTTCTGCCTCTCCAACAGTCTTCTTGATCCTCAGCTTGGTTCCATGTTGTGCAGCCACTGACCAGGTTCCCCTCTTAACCTGAAGACTCACAACAGGATTACTACAAATCCTCTTGTTCTCCTCTGTTAATCGTTGTATCTCCAGCTTAGCAACCCTAAGCTCCTCTTTTTGCTGCTGGTAAAGTTGCTCAAAAGAGGGCATCTTGGTTCAGATTCACATTGAGCACACAAACAAGTCTTCACAGAGCTAAGTACAGGTCACAACTGAGCTAAGAACAGATCACCACTGAGCTAAGAAGAGGTCACCACTGAGCTAAGTACAGGTCACCACCGAGCTAAGTACAGGTCACCAATGAGCTAAGTACAGGTCACCACTTATATGGGTGTGAAGCTTGGGTTGTAAATGCTGCAGCGAGGAGGCGGTTGGAGGCAGTGGAGATGTCCTGTCTAAGGGCAATTTGTGGTGTAAATATTATGCAGAAAATTTGGAGTGTGGAAATTAGGAGAAGGTGTGGAGTTAATAAAAGTATTAGTCAGAGGGCTGAAGAGGGGTTGTTGAGGTGGTTTGGTCATTTAGAGAGAATGGATCAAAGTAGAATGACATGGAGAGCGTATAAATCTGTAGGGAAAGGAAGGCGGGGTAGGGGTCGTCCTCGAAAAGATTGGAGGCAGGGGGTAAAGGAGGCTTTGTGGGTAAGGGGTTTGGACTTCCAGCAAGCGTGCGTGAACGTGTTAGACAAGAGTTAGTGGAGACGAATGGTTTTTGGGACATGACGAGCTGTTGGAGTGTGAGGAGGGTAATATTTAGTGAGGGAATTCAGGGAAACTGGTTATTTTTATATAGTCAGACTTGAGTACTAGAAATGGGAAGTACAATGCCTGCACTTTAAAGGAGAGGTTTGGGATATTGGCAGTTTAGAGGAATATGTTATATATCTTTATATATGCTTCTAAACTGTTGTATTTGGGCACCTCTGCAAAAACAGCGATTATATATGAGTGAATGATGTGTTGAATGAGTGTTGAATGATGATGAAAGTATTTTATTTTTGTGTCACCCTTGCTCAGTGGGAGATTGCCGACTTGTTGAAAAAAAAAAAAGCTAATATCAAATCTATGGGTTATTTAAAGATCAGAATTGATCTAATATGACAGAATAAACACTATAAGTAACAAAGAAACATGATATATACTCTAGAATGAATAAAATAGGCCATAATATGGCAAGTGTCCAGGACCAATCTGAGCATATAAAATCATTACTGTTCCTTCCCATAACGTGTTCTTTGGTCCTGGGTGAGAGAAAATGGAGTTTTTGAGCAGCTAACTGCAGCAGATCACTAGTGATCACTCTGATATAAACCCTCCCCTCAAATGTCTCCTTATCAACCTCAACAGAACACATGACCATAACACAAGGAACAGATCACTCATTGATGTTCCTCGTGTCCACCTCACGCTATGCAAAAACTCAATGCACATGAAAGGCCCTAAAATCTGGAATTCATTACCAGTGAATAAAAAAGAAACACTGTTTATAAATTTAAGTCTCTTCTCAAAAATCACTTACTCACCCACAACAAAATAAATACTGAATAATTGTATCTCATAAATTGTATCTCATAAATGTTTCTCATTATTGTATCTCATAAATGTTCTAACCTGTGACCTAATCAAACTTTGTTATTTTTTAATTACATTACCTAACAGAATACTCCACTCTATTGAATGCACGGCAACACAGTAAGTGACCATATGACTTGTCTCTGTAATACTCATTTGTGCTAAATTGTTATCTGTTCACAATAATGTTTTTACCACTGAATATATCATTGCTTAGTTAATCTTAAGTTAATTTTAAGCCTGCCCATAATGCTCCGCATACAAGGGGCTTTGGCATGTTACACTTTAATAACTGTATTCCTTTGCACTTCTCTATCATATTCAAATTAATAAATAAATAAATAAATAAATATATGAATATCTCAGAAGTAAGTTATTGACTTATGTCATGAAGCCCGCCATTTATTATTAAAAAAAAATGCAATAATATTGACAGGAATCATAAAAAAATGATTGTTCTACAATTGGCTTGTGGAATATTGGAAATATTACAAATATTTTGGGATTTGTGTGAAAGTAAAG
Organism: Cherax quadricarinatus; assembly: GCF_038502225.1. Lineage (NCBI taxonomy): Eukaryota > Metazoa > Arthropoda > Malacostraca > Decapoda > Parastacidae > Cherax > Cherax quadricarinatus. The sequence goes on along the minus strand of NC_091331.1, from coordinate 17,913,899 downwards.
GGCAAGATATTTTGCAAATGTCAAAAACTTAGCAACTTTATTTTTCTGTAAAATAACTGAAGATAATTACACAATTACCTCCAAGGAGAACATTGCACTAGCATTGTTTTTTAAGTACCAAGTCCCAAAACCACCTTCTGGGGTTCTTGCCAAATGTCATTTTCAGTAAATACTTTTTTTCAGTAAATAATTTTTTTTCACTCGTAACTCTGATTTTAGCTCGCAACTCAAAGCCAAAAATCAACCAAGGAATGGCTCATAATTTGTAAGTCAAGGTACCACTGTATTTGATTATGTTTCCCAATAAATAAATTCCTAATGTCTGTAACATATAAAATGTCTGGCGAGGCAGGGCAACTATTCTCCAAGATATGCGAGGCTGCTGGGCAAACATAAGTGAGGCGCTCTCTTGTATGAACAAAAACCTACCCTTCCTCCTCCTCTCCCCCCAAACCTCCTCTCATTCTTTCTCTTTTACCCTTCATACCTGCGACATAACCAATATCCCTTCATAACTAGCAAAAAAGGCACAATACTGTGACCGGAACAACACACAAATAACCTGCACATAGGAGAGAGGAGCATACAACGACGTTTCAGTCTGACCTGGACCATTTACAAAGCCATACTAACAGAAAGGAGAGAAGGGGGCAGTACATATAGGCCAGCAGACAGAGACGAGACAAGAGAGGTAGTAGGAAAGAAAGTAGAGAGGCAGTTGTAGAGGTAGTAGTAATAGTGGAGTCAGTCAATGACTAATAAAGAGGAGCACTGCAGGAGAGCTAGAGGACCACAAAAGGTAGGAACAAAAACACAGGGGAGGAATAAAAAAAAAAAACAAATATCCAAGGTAGAAGAAAGAAAACCCAAAGAAGAAAGAGGAAAAACGAAAGGGGAAGAGGAAGGAGAAAAAAGAATCGGATTAAGTCACGGGTGTTCTGAAGTGTGAAACATTTTACAATGTAATACAAAAGGAAGGCATCTACAGAGACAAAGCCAGGACTAAGATTAATACAAGGAAAGTCATATATATTAGGGAGGATTCAACCAGAAGGCAACAGTGAAAGTTAGAAGTAGGGAAGACAGTTTTAGCAGATCACTCAACAGGATGACTTTGATCTCTGACATGACAGAAAAGAGCATTGGTGGTGTCGGCAAGCCTAACACTACTTTTGTGCTCCTTGAGTCTGTCAGAAAGAGAATGGCCAGTTTCTCCAAAGTACTGAAGAGGACAAGAGGAACAGGAAATAGAGTAGACATCAAAAGAATCTATAGAGGGAGGAGAGGTATGAACTAGATTGGTGTAAAGAGTGTTAGTCTGGCAAAAAGTAAGTTTGATGTCAAAGGAATGGAGAGTTACTGAGATTAGAAAGACTGGAAATACAGGGAAGGCAGAGAACAGGAGAGTTCCAGGGAGTAGAGAGTTTGGGAGAGAAGAGAGTCCATTTAGCATGTGAGAAGGCAGAGTTTATGAAATGGGAAGGGCAGTCAAGGTGAGAAAATGAATTACGAAGAGTGGAAATTTCCTATTCAGGGAACTCTTTCTTCTGCCTTGGGTGTTTGGTTCTTTTTTTATTCCCTCCCCCCCCCCCATTTTTGTTCCTACTCTTTGTGGGCCCCTAGCTCTTCTGCAGTCCTCTTTCTTGGTCTCTGACTGGCTCCACTATTACTACTACTACTACTATCTCTCTACTTCCTTTCCTACTATCTCTCTTGTCCCAAGCTCTGTCTGCTGGCCTATATATACCGCCCCCTTCTTTCCCAACACCTGAACCCCATTCTCTTTGCTGACGACACGACTTATGTCATCTCTCACCCTAATCTTGCCACCCTCAACACCATTGTTAACAAGGAGCTGCTCAAAATATCGACTTGGATGACAGCCAATAAACTTACGCTTAACACTGACAAAACCTGGATATATTATGTTTGGTAGCAGAGCAGGAGTTGAGCAAATTAACACTAAGATCGACAACACTCTAATTGCCAGACATAATGAGGGCAAATTCCTAGGCCTATACCTCGACAACAACCTGAATTTCAGCACCCATATAAAACACATAACCAAAAAAGTATCCAAAACGGTTGGGATCCTCTCCAACATACGATACTACATGCCGCAAAATGCCCTACTCACACTATACCACTCACTTATTTATCCATACCTCACCTATGCTATTTGTGCTTGGGGATCAACTGCAGCAACTCACCTAAAGCCAATAATAACTCAACAAAAAGCCGCAGTAAGAATAATCACTAAATCCCATCCCTGGCAACACACCCCCCACTCTTCACAGATCTAAACTTACTCCCTGTTCAGTACATCCACACTTACTACTGTGCAATCTACATCTACAGGACCTTAAATTCCAATATTAACCTTGACCTAAAATGCTTTCTTGATAGTTGTGACAGAACCCACAGGCATAACACCAGACAAACATCTCTATGACATTCCCCATGTCCGACTAAACCTTTACAAAAATTCAATGTATGTCAAAGGCCCTAAAATCTGGAACACCCTCCCTGAATACTCTAGAACTGCAGACACATTCATCACCTTCAAAACTACCATTAGAAAACATCATATCTCCCTGATACACCCCGTCAACTAATTACATGAATACCACCTGGTGGTTCACACTTACACTCACTCACCCACTTGACCATAAACACAGAAATATCAATCTTAATCTTAAAATAATGAATCCTAACTAGTCATAAGTTGGCCTGTGATACTCCAATACTGAAACTATGTATTGTGCAAAAACAAAAGCATTCACATTGCTAAACTCACAAACTAGTATTTAGTCACTTAGCCATAATACCAACTTACCTCATAATATGTAATATTTTAAAGTTAAGAATTAATCTAAGTCTGCCCAAAATGCCTAGCCATGCTAGGTGTTCTAGTGGCCCCCTTTGTAATTAGTATTTTAAAACATGTAAACCGCACAATATCCAAATTCTGCAAACTCAGCATTGTAATCCTTATAGAGAATAAACTTTATTGTTGATTGGCTGATTCTGTTAATGTGACACTAAATGGTCCAAGTCTCTATGTGCGGGTTATTTGTGTAATATCCCTTCATCCTTCCTTTCCCTGCACAGCAGTCCCTACAAATTTGGAAGCTTCTCCATTTATAAATTACAAATTTTAACTAGCAAATAGATTCAACTTCCTATTTTTCTGACTCAATGACTTTCCCATTCCTAAACCTTCCTGTATTCTACTGAGCACATAAACCAGATTCATAGAATTCTCTATTTATAGACAATTACAAAGCACCACTAACATGAGCCCTCAGTATTCTTTGGAGAAAAAGCCTAGAGCTAGGTGAAATACCAAACCTTAAAGAGTGCAGATATAGCTCCTCTGCATAAGGGAAGTAGTAGAGCACTAGCTAAAAATTAAAATAAAATCATTAAAATCTTTGAGATTGATGAGATGTCTGTTAAATTACAAACATCATGAAACAGCACAATCTGCAAAACCCAAGCCAGCACAATTTCATAAGTGATGATCATGCCTATCCCAACAGCTGAATCACTATGACAGAATTGTGGAGGAGTTGGAAGAAAACCAAAATGCAGATGTGATATACATAAATTTTGCAAATGTGTGTGACTGTGATCATGGGGTGACTGTACATAGAATGAAAGCCAGAGACATTACAAGGAAGGTAGACAGATGTATTTTCAGGTTCCTAACACACAAAAGACAAATAGAAGTAGTGAACAAGAGCAAAATTCAGCATCAGCAAGGCAAAAAGTTTAGTTCCCCAAGGTACTGTCCTGGCACCTCTGCTGCTTCTAATTCTCATAACATAGATAAAAACACCCATTTTGTATCATTTACAGATAACACTAAAATAAGCATAAAAGTCACTTCGGTAGAAGAAAAGCAAAGGAGATATAAATGCTGAAATTCTGAATTTGTATAAAAATATTATTTCCAGTATCCTTACAATTTAGCTCTGATGATTCTGAAGAAATGGAAATACTATGTAAAAATATTTGAACATTAGTAAAATACAGCAACAAGCTTACTGGCCCATGCTAAGTAGGGCTAACTCATACCCAATCACTTCCACTCATGTACTTGTCCACACTATTTTGATGATAGTTGTGGATTTACTCCCATCTGTGAGGCCACAAAATATACCTCCAGTCTTATGTCTTGGGTTAAGCAAAACCCTGATTATTTGAGAGACTGTCCAACCTCCATCTTCATCTTATGGCCAAGGGCAACTTGTGGCCAGTATTATATGACAGTTCATTATTTTAGGTGAACTGTGTATTGACAAGAAAAGTGGTTTGGCTTTTTGGAGGTGGCATAGAACATAACCTATTTTGTCCCATAAACCGTTTACTCCACTTTTCACATTCTCATGTCTAACACCATTTTTCTGGAACTTATCTTGCATGATGAGGTTATCTACTATACTCCCAAATTATGTCAATTTTTTCATAAAGAAATGATTATAGTACTTTCATGAGAGGTACAATGGACACATTTTTGAATAGAAAGGGATAGATTATAACAAATAATATATTAATTGGGTAATTTACATATGCCCAAAGTTATGAACTTCTCCAAATGTACATAAAACTGTAAAACCAAAATTCAATCACATATACTTTTTTTTACCTTTGTTTATAAGTCATCTATTTTTTCTAAATATTAGAAAACTTTATTACCATCTATATGAATAATTTCACAGATAATCCAATATGATAAACAGCTGTCACCTGGGCTAACATACATACTGAATGATTTATGTCAAAAGAAATGATTAAAATAGGTGTCTCACTTGAGCTGATGTAATACAGCAGAGGAGAGGAAGTTGTCCCTGCAGTATTGTCTCTCATTACCATACTGACATGCACGTTCCCAATTATCATAAACTGTCACTACTAATAAATGGTCACTCTTAGCCCCTCTGTTCAGTCTTCTCTTCACTTCATCAACTATTTTTTCTTTGCCCTGTAAGAAAACAAAGTGTCATACATCACATATGTTTCAATTAACCTATAATACTCTATATATTATGCAGCCAAAGTATTGTACACACACACACACACAATAATCCTTAAAGAAATATGAGCTAGAGAATGTACTTTTAGTTACTTATAAGTACTTTCTAACACAACCCGAGGAAGAAATCTTCAGCCGAGAAATCATCATTATCTGATGACCGACAACACTGCATGACTTTTCACCTCCAAAATTTAAGTATGGTTAACCAGTCATTCTGAATCTTTTTATAGGTAATGCCATGCATGTCAAGACCTATTGCAACACCTCACCTGACTCTTTATACTCTTACATGACCACTTTTGCCTGTATATACAGGAAGGAACCACATTCCTCTGGCATCCTCTGGTCTTTCACACACACACAAAATGAAAGATCAACCATTCAACACTGCAGTGTGACAGTGGCGCTTCCAGGCCAGGTGCCACCAGGACAGATCAGGTGTTGATGGGTTAGATAAGGTGCCACACAGGTGAGGTCAAATGATGCCAGGCAGAGGTGAGTTAAATGGCCTGTGGAAATTTGCATTATATTTAATAAGTTGATCCAAAATTTTGTACAATACTACCTGAAGTCTATTTAGAGAGCATTCTTAGGGTTAATGCCCCATTAGTCTGGTCTCAGACCAGGTCTCTTGAAAGATAGTCTGATCAATCAGACTGTTGGTATTAGCCCAGCTGATCAGGAACTCACTTTAGGAACTTATACAGGAGAAGAGGTTATTAGCTCCCTGATCCAGGCATTTTAGTTGCCCGTTATGACATGCATGGCTTGCAGAGGAAGGATTCCTCTTCATTTCCCTATGTTCTAACACATTTTGAGTGAGTAATACAGGTAAAACACTGATTTTCCAGCACAGGTAGTCCAACATCTCCTTTAGTCTGGGCAAAAGTACGAGAAGGCACTAAATAAGACTTAAGGGAAGCATTCCTTCAAGAGAAAATCAAGGACTACTATAATTTGAACAGTTTCCTCCTTTTTCTACATTTATTCCTCTTGGCACCTCCAGAATTACCAGTATCATTTACTGTACCATGGTTAATATCCAGAGACCAGACAGGGTGATGAAAAGAAAGAAATATATATATACAGGAGGGCCCCGCTTTACGGCGTTTCACTTTACGGCGTTCCGCTAATACGGTCATTTCAAATTATGACCAAAACTCGCTATACGGCTCCCCCCACCTGACTTTCTAATACGGTCACCGCGCCCCACCTTGTTTGTTTACATTCTTCATGAGCTCAGTAAGCACTAAGTCTCTCCATTTTGTCTGGAAACTCCAAAATTTCAAATGTTTTTAAAAGTTATTTCATATTTTATATATACTCTGATAATTATACTTATGTATACCTGTACTTAAATAAACTTACATACTGTGCTGGCATGCAGGTACACATTAAAATCAGTAAGTGTCTTATGTCTCCAGACGTCATATTAGTAATGATAATAATAATCATCGTCTCATTTAAATGTCGTATATTGCGTTAAATACACATTTTCATTAATCCATCTATGATATTTTTTCAAAATATAATAAACACGATACATAACATAAAAAGATGTTAAATACACCCCACAATAGAATAAATAAACATAAATATGAGATGTGGTAGCAGACGACTTGCACAAGTGACGCCATATTAGAAATGCTAATAATAATAATAATAATCACCGAGTCTTATTAAATGTTGTATATTACGTTAATATACACATTTTCATTAATCCATCCATGATATTTTTTTCAAAATTATATAATAAACATGATACATAACATAAAAAAATGATAAATACACCCTACAATAGAATAAATAAACATAAATATGAGATGTCGTAGCCAGATAACTTGTACAAGTGATGCCAAGAATAACATTTTCTCTAATCTAACATAAGAGAAAATGTGTTACTGGGGGTAACTGTAGAAAATTATTCCTTTCGTATGTAAGTTTATTCAGGTATACACAAATACAGTTACATAGATTATCATACATAATAACATATGTGTAGAGAACCTAGGATAACCCAAAAAAGTCAGACTTATTTCCATTGCCTTCACTCAGAGCATCATTTCTTCTCAAAATGATGTTACATGAGAATGGGAGTGTTCTTCTTTATTTATTCTACCGTATCAATGTAGAGACAACCTGTACACAATGTAACTTGTACACAAACCAGACGTGTACACTTCGTTTACAAAACTTACCTTCGCCTGGTTTGTTTACATAACTCTGCGCCTGTCCTCTCTCATGCACTCATTCTTTCTCTCTCTCATTTATTCGTTTTATCTCATTTACTTACTCCTGACCCTACATTAAGACTACAAATATTTTAAGGTAAGTAACGAGTGAACTGTATATACATTTTATCGCTCTGGGATGCTTAAATATCATGGAATATATGTGTGGGTGGGTTGGCCTGGTATGGTAGACCGGCTGACTACCATACATACCACACTTGATTTTTTACAATAAATACTACTCATCTCACCCTATATTTTAAGGTAAGTAATGAGTGAACTGTATATACATTTTATCGCTCTGGGATGCTTAAATATCATAGAATTGTATGTGTGGGTGGGGTGGCCTAGTATGGTAGCCTGGCTGACTACCATACATACCACACTTGATTTCTTACAATAAATACTACTTGTCTCACCCTAGATTAAGACTATAAATATTTTAAGGTAAGTAATGAGTGCACTATGTGTGTATTGTACTTTTTATTGTTTTTTGATGCCTGGTTCTATTGCTAACTTAATATATGTTAGTGTAAACTTGTTATCTAGTGTTTGTATGCATTTGTAAGTGGAAAAAAAAGGGTGTTCCACTTCACGGCGGTTTACGCTTTACGGCAGTAGCCTGGAACCTAACCAGCCGTATAAGTGGGGCCTTCCTGTATATGCAATAAGATCACAGTAAACAGGTGATTTCAGAATATGCAAAACAACCACTCTGAAAGAATAGAGAAATTCCAAGCGCTTTCGTGACTACTCACATTATCAAGGAACTATGAAAGTAAAGCATCCAAGGATGCTATATAACGGGTCTGGCCAACACCTCACTATCAGATTCCACAATGGTTAAATACCTGACGCGCGCCGGCCCAACTGGACAGGCCCTTTGCACAACTCACCAATAAACTATTCTACCCAAGAAAATTTAAAATTATTATTTGTCCAGTGTATTATTAAATTCATCCCAAATTCTATTAATTATAAATGGATCTAATTTATATAAACCAAAGAAAATATTCATATTATTGTCAAAACTGCTTTTTATGAAACAAGATTCAATTATATTCCTGTCGACCATGGACTTGCTTGATACTACTTTCTCAACTTTTTAAATAACACACTGGACAAATAATAATTTTAAATTTTCTTGGGTAGAATAGTTTATTGGTGAGTTGTGCAAAGGACCTGTCCAGTTGGGCCGGCACGCGTCAGGTGTTTAACCGTTGTGGGATCTGATAGTGAGGTGTTGGCCAGACCCCTTATATAGCTTCCTTCGATGCTTTATTTTCATAGTTCCTTGATAATGTGAGTAGTCACGAAAGTGCTTGGAATTTCTCTATTCTTTCAGAGTGGTTGTTTTGCATATATAAATATATATATATATAATATATATATATATATATATATATATATATATATATATATATATATATATATATATATATATATATATATATATATATATATATATATATATATATATATATATATATATATATATATATATATATATATATATATATATATATATATATATATATATACAGTGGACCTCGCATACCGTTGGCATCACATAACGTTAAATCCGCATACCGATACATTTTATCACTAAAATTTTGCCTCGCATACCGCTAAAAAACTCGCTCAACGCTATTTATCCGAGACGCTTCTAATGTGCGGCCTAAGCCAGCTTCACATGTTCCGCCGGTGGCATTGTTTACAAGCCAACCTCCGCGGTAACATCCAAGCATACAATCGGAACATTTCGTATTATTACAGCGTTTTTGGTGATTTCATCTGCAAAATAAGTGACCATGGGCCCCAAGAAAGCCTCTAGTGCTAACCCAGTGGTAAAAAGGGTGAGAAATACTATCATACCACAGTCAGCTGCTGCTGCACCACGGTCAGCTGTTGCTTGACCAGTCAGCTGTTGCTGGATCAGTCAGCTGCTGTTGCACCTCGATCAGCTGTTGCTGGACCAGTCAGCTGTTGCTGGATCAGTCAGCTGCTGCTGCACCACGATCAGCTGTTGCTGGACCAGTCAGCTGTTGCTGAATCAGTCAGCTGCTGCTGCACCACGATCAGCTGTTGCTGGACCAGTCACCTGTTGCTGGATCAGTCAGCTACTGCTGCACCACGATCAGCTGTTGCTGGACCAGTCAGCTGTTGCTGGATCAGTTAGCTGCTGCTGCACCACGATCAGCTGTTGCTGGATCAGTCAGCAGCTGCTGCTGCACCACGGTCAGCTGTTGCTGGACCAGTCAGCTGTTGCTGGATCAGTCAGCTGCTGCTGCACCACGATCAGCTGTTGTTGGACCAGTCAGCTGTTGCTGAATTAGTCAGCTGCTGCTGCACCACAATCAGCTATGGCTGGACCAGTCAGCTGTTGCTGGATCAGTCAGCTGCTGCTGCACCACGATCAGCTGTTGCTGGACCAGTCAGCTGTTGCTGGATCAGTTAGCTGCTGCTGCTGCACCACAATCAGCTGTTGCTGGACCAGTCAGCTGTTGCTGGATCAGTCAGCTGTTGCTGGACCAGTCAACTGTTGCTGGACCAGTCAACTGTTGCTGGACCAGTCAGCTGTTGCTGGACCAGTCAGCTGTTGCTGGACCAGTCAGCTGTTGCTGGATCAGTCAACTGTTGCTGGACCAGTCAGCTGTTGCTGGATCAGTCAGCTGTTGCTCGATCAGTCAGCTGTTGCTCGATCAGTCAGCTGTTGCTGGATCAGTCAGCTGTTGCTGGACCAGTCAGCTGTTGCTGGACCAGTCAGCTGTTGCTGGACCAGTCAGCTGTTGCTGGACCAGTCAGCTGTTGCTGGACCAGTCAGCTGTTGCTGCACCACGGTCAGCTGCTGTTGCACCATCAGCTGTTTCTGAACATGACTCGTCTCAAACCTGTCCGTCCAGCCTGAGCACCTGCCTTGCCGTCATTGTTTACAAGCCAGGGTGGCTGGTTGCTTGCATACATTCGATACATTTTGTATTATTCCATTATTTATAGTGCTTGTAACTGCTAAATAAGCCACCACGGGCCCAAAGAAAGCTTCTAGTGCCAACCCTGTGGTAAAAAGGGTGATAAATACTAGCGTACCACAGTCAGCTGCTGCTGCTGCACCACGGTCAGCTGATAAATTGGACCAGTCAGCTGTTGCTGCACGACAGCTGCTGCTGCACCACAGCTGCAGCTGCACCATGGTCAGCAGTTGCTGCACCCAGCTGCTGCTGCACCACAGCTGTTGTTGTTGCTGCACCACCGTCAGCTGTATTACTCGAAGATGTGGAGAGAGTGTTGTTGGTGTGGCTTAACGTGAAACAATTACCGAGAAACAATTAACCCCAGAGGGTTAGCCACCCAGGATAACCCAAGAAAGTCAGTGCATCATCGAGGACTCTCTAACTTATTTCCATTGGGGTCCTTAACCTTGTCTCCCAGGATGCAACCCACACCAGTCGACTAACACCTAGGTGAACAGGGAAAAATGCCTGGAACTAGTGCTCATATTGGTGAATTTAAAGCCAGCAAAGGTTGGTTTGAGAGATTTAAGAATCGTAGTGGCATACACAGTGTGATAAGGCCTGTTCTGGAAGAAAATGCCAAACAGGACCTACAGTACTCAGGAGGAAAAGGCACTCCCAGGACACAGTGTCTCATCAGTCATTGCTGCATCTTCAATAAAGGTAAGTGTCATTTATTCTTCATTTAGTAGAATAGTACATGCACAATATATATTGTGCATGTACTACTCTACTATTGTGCATGTATCCTTCTCTTTGTGTGTAGGAAAATGCATATTTCATGTGGTAAAAATTTTGTTTTAATACTTTTGGGTGTCTTGCACGGATTAATTTGATTTCCATTATTTCTGATGGGGAAAATTAATTCGCATAACGATAATTTCGCATAACAATGAGTTCTCATGAACGGATTAAAATCGTTATGCGGTGCAACAGCAGCTGACCGTGGTGCAGCAGCAGCTGACTGATCCAGCAACAGCTGACTGGTCCAGCAACAGCTGACTGGTCCAGCAACAGCTGACTGGTCCAGCAACAGCTGACTGGTCCAGCAACAGCTGACTGGTCCAGCAACAGCTGACTGGTCCAGCAACAGCTGACTGATCCAGCAACAGCTGACTGGTCCAGCAACAGCTGACTGATCCAGCAACAGCTGACTGATCCAGCAACAGCTGACTGATCCAGCAACAGCTGACTGATCCAGCAATAGCTGACTGGTCCAGCAACAGCTGACTGATCCTGCAACAGCTGACTGGTCCAGCAACAGTTGACTGATCCAGCAACAGCTGACTGGTCCAGCAACAGCTGACTAGTCCAGCAACAGCTGACTGGTCCAGCAACAGCTGACTGATCCTGCAACAGCTGACTGGTCCAGCAACAGCTGACTGGTCCAGCAACAGCTGACTGGTCCAGCAACAGCTGACTGATCCAGCAACAGCTGACTGGTCCAGCAACAGCTGACTGATCCAGCAACAGCTGACTGATCCAGCAACAACTGACTGATCCAGCAACAGCTGACTGATCCAGCAATAGCTGACTGGTCCAGCAACAGCTGACTGATCCTGCAACAGCTGACTGGTCCAGCAACAGTTGACTGATCCAGCAACAGCTGACTGGTCCAGCAACAGCTGACTAGTCCAGCAACAGCTGACTGGTCCAGCAACAGCTGACTGATCCTGCAACAGCTGACTGGTCCAGCAACAGTTGACTGATCCAGCAACAGCTGACTGGTCCAGCAACAGCTGACTAGTCCAGCAACAGCTGACTGATCCAGCAACAGCTGACTGATCCAGCAACAGCTGACTGATCCAGCAACAGCTGACTGGTCCAGCAACAGCTGATCGTGGTGCAGCAGCAGCAGCTAACTGATCCAGCAACAGCTGACTGGTCCAGCAACAGCTGATCGTGGTGCAGCAGCAGCAGCTAACTGATCCAGCAACAGCTGACTGGTCCAGCAACAGCTGATCGTGGTGCAGCAGCAGCTGACTGATCCAGCAATAGCTGACTGGTCCAGCAACAGCTGATCGTGGTGCAGCAGCAGCTGACTGATCCAGCAACAGCTGATCGTGGTGCAGCAGCAGCTGACTGGTCCAGCAACAGCTGACTGGTCCAGCAACAGCTGACTGATCCAGCAACAGCTGACTGATCCTGCAACAGCTGACTGGTCCAGCAACAGTTGACTGATCCAGCAACAGCTGACTGGTTCAGCAACAGCTGACTAGTCCAGCAACAGCTGACTGATCCAGCAACAGCTGATTGATCCAGCAACAGCTGACTGATCCAGCAACAGCTGACTGGTCCAGCAACAGCTGATCGTGGTGCAGCAGCAGCAGCTAACTGATCCAGCAACAGCTGACTGGTCCAGCAACAGCTGATCGTGGTGCAGCAGCAGCAGCTAACTGATCCAGCAACAGCTGACTGGTCCAGCAACAGCTGATCGTGGTGCAGCAGCAGCTGACTGATCCAGCAATAGCTGACTGGTCCAGCAACAGCTGATCGTGGTGCAGCAGCAGCTGACTGATCCAGCAACAGCTGATCGTGGTGCAGCAGCAGCTGACTGGTCCAGCAACAGCTGACTGGTCCAGCAACAGCTGACTGATCCAGCAACAGCTGACTGATCCTGCAACAGCTGACTGGTCCAGCAACAGTTGACTGATCCAGCAACAGCTGACTGGTTCAGCAACAGCTGACTAGTCCAGCAACAGCTGACTGATCCAGCAACAGCTGACTGATCCAGCAACAGCTGACTGATCCAGCAACAGCTGACTGGTCCAGCAACAGCTGATCGTGGTGCAGCAGCAGCAGCTAACTGATCCAGCAACAGCTGACTGGTCCAGCAACAGCTGATCGTGGTGCAGCAGCAGCAGCTAACTGATCCAGCAACAGCTGACTGGTCCAGCAACAGCTGATCGTGGTGCAGCAGCAGCTGACTGATCCAGCAATAGCTGACTGGTCCAGCAACAGCTGATCGTGGTGCAGCAGCAGCTGACTGATCCAGCAACAGCTGATCGTGGTGCAGCAGCAGCTGACTGAACCAGCAACAGCTGACTGGTCCAGCAACAGCTGATCGTGGTGCAGCAGCAGCTGACTGATTCAGCAACAGCTGACTGGTCCAACAACAGCTGATTGTGGTGCAGCAGCAGCTGACTGATCCAGCAACAGCTGACTGGTCCAGCAACAGCTGATCGAAGTGCAACAGCAGCTGACTGATCCAGCAACAGCTGACTGGTCCAGCAACAGCTGACCGTGGTGCAGCAGCAGCCGACTGTGGTATGATAGTATTTCTCACCCTTTTTACCACTGGGTTAGCACTAGAGGCTTTCTTGGGGCCCATGGTCACTTATTTTGCAGATGAAATCACCAAAAACACTGTAATAACACGAAATGTTCCGATTGTATGCTTGGATGTTACAGCGGAGGCTGGCTGGTAAACAATGCCACCAGCGGAACATGCGAGGCTGGCTCAGGCCGCACATTGGATGCGTCTCGGACAAACAGCGTTGAGCGGGTTTTTTAGCGGTATGCGAGGCGAAATCTTAGCGATAAAATGTATCGGTATGCGGATTTAACGTTATGTAAGGCCAACGATATGCGGGGGTCCACTGTATAATTTTGAAAAAATATCATAGATGGATTAATGAAGATGTGTATATTAACATAATATACGACATTTAAATGGGACTCGATGATTATTATCATTACTAATATGACGTCTGGAGACCTAAGAGACTGATTTTAATGTGTACCTGCATGCCAGCACAGTATGTAAGTTTATTTAGGTACAAGTATACATAAGTATAATTATCAGAGTATATACAAAATATGAAATAACTTTTAAAAACACTTGAAATTTTGGAGTTTCCGGAAAAAATGGAGAGACTTAGTGCTTACAGATCTCACAGAGAATGTAAACAAACCGGGTGGGACACGGTGACCGTATCAGAAAGTCAGGTGGGGGAAGCCGTATATCGAGTTTTGGTCATAATTGGAAATGACCGTACTAGCGGAACGCCGTAAAGCGGGGCCCTACTGTATATGCTTCTAAACTGTTGTATTCTGAGCACCTCTGCAAAAACAGTGATGTGTGAGTGTGGTGAAGGTGTTGAATGATGATGAAAGTATTTTCTTTTTGGGGATTTTCTTTCTTTTTTGGGTCACCCTACCTCGGTGGGAGACGGCTGACTTGTTAAAAAAAAAAAAAAAAAATATATATATATATATTATATATATATATATATATATATATATATATATATATATATATATAATATATATATAATATATATATAATATATATATAATATATATATAATATATATATATATATATATATATATATATATATATATATATATATATATATATATATATATATATATATATAGTATACAGTGGACCCCCGGTTAACGATATTTTTTCACTCCAGAAGTATGTTCAGGTGCCAGTACCGACTGAATTTGTTCCCATAAGAAATATTGTGAAGTAGATTAGTCCATTTCAGACCCCCAAACATACACGTACAAACGCACTTACATAAATACACTTACATAATTGGTCACATTCGGAGCTAATCGTTATGGGGGGGTCCACTGTATATGAAGTAGTAGGTTGGTAGACAGCAACCACCCAGGGAGGTACTACCGTCCTGCCAAGTGAGTGTAAAACGAAAGCCTGTAATTGTTTTACATGATGGTAGGATTGCTGGTGTCTTTTGTCTGTCTCATAAATATGCAAGATTACAGGTACGTCTTGCTACTTCTACTTACACTTAGGTCACACTACACATACATGTACACACACATTTTCATTAATCCATCCATGATATTTTTTTCAAAATTATATAATAAACACGATGCATAACATATAAATAAGATAAATACACCCCACAGTAGAATAAATAAACAAATGTGAGATGTGAGCAGACGACTTGCACAAGTGGTGATAATAACAATACTGAGTCTCATTAAATGTCGTATATTACGGTAATATACACATTTTCATTAATCCATCCATGATATTTTTTTCAAAATTATATAATAAACACGATGCATAACATATAAATAAGATAAATACACCCCACAGTAGAATAAATAAACAAATGTGAGATGTCGTAGCAGACGACTTGCACAAGTGGTGATAATAACAATACTGAGTCTCATTAAATGTCGTATATTACGGTAATATACACATTTTCATTAATCCATCCATGATATTTTTTTCAAAATTATATAATAAACACGATGCATAACATATAAATAAGATAAATACACCCCACAGTAGAATAAATAAACAAATGTGAGATGTCGTAGCAGACGACTTGCACAAGTGGTGATAATAACAATACCGAGTCTCATTAAATGTCGTATATTACGGTAATATACACATTTTCATTAATCCATCCATGATATTTTTTTCAAAATTATATAATAAACACGATACATAACATAAAAAGATGATAAATACACCCCACAATAGAATAAATAAACATAAATATAAGATGTGGGAGCCACATAACTTGTACAAGTGACGGCAAGAATAACATTTTCTCTAATCTAACATAAGAGTAAATGTGTTACTGGGGGTAACTGTAGAAAATTATTCCTTTCGTATGTATGTAAGTAAGTTTATTCAGGTATACACAAATACAGTTACATAGATTATCATACATAACAACATACGTGTAGAGAACCTAGGATAACCCAAAAAAGTCAGTGTGACTTATTTCCATTGCCTTCACTCAGAGCTTCATTTCTTCTCAAAATGATGTTACATGAGAATGGGAGTGTTCTTCTTTATGTTTATTTATACACACTCATCTGAGTTTTCTTTGATTTTATCTTAATAGTTCTTGGTCTTATTACTTTTCCTTTTATATCCATGGGGAAGTGGAATAAGAATCTTTCCTCCGTAAGCCATGCGTGTTGTAAAAGTCAACTAAAATGCCGGGAACAATGGGCTAGTAACCCCTTTTCCTATAAAGATTACTAAAAAGAATAAGAAGAAGAAAATTGTCAAAGTGGGAAGTCTGAATGTGCGTGGATGTTGTGCAAATGATAAGAAAGAGATGATTGTGGATGTTATGAATGAGAAGAAACTGGATGTCCTGGCTTTAAGTGAAACAAAGCTGAAGGGGGTGGGAGAGTTTCAATGGAGAGGAATAAACAGGATTAGGTCAGGGGTTTCAAATAGAGTTAGAGCTAAAGAAGGAGTAGCAATTATGTTGAAGGATAAGCTATGGCAGGAAAAGAGGGACTATAAATGCATAAATTCAAGGATTATGTAGAGTAAAATAAAGATTGGATGTGAAAAGTGGGTTATAGTAAGCGTGTATGCACCTGGAGAAGAAAGAAGTGTAGAGGAGAGAGAGAGATTCTGGGAAATGTTGAGTGAATGCGTGGGGAGTTTTGAATCAAGTGTGAGAGTAATGGTGGTTGGGGATTTCAATGCTAAAGTGGGTAAAAATGTTATAGAGGGAGTAGTAGGTAAATTTGGGGTGCCAGGGGTAAATGTAAATGGGGAGCCTTTAATTGAGCTATGTGTAGAAAGAAATTTGGTAATAAGTAATACATATTTTATGAAAAAGAGGATAAATAAATATACAAGGTATGATGTAGCACGTAATGAAAGTAGTTTGTTAGATTATGTATTGGTGGATAAAAGGTTGATGGGTAGGCTCCAGGATGTACATGTTTATAGAGGGGAAACTGATATGTCAGATCATTATTTAGTTGTAGCTACAGTTAGAGTAAGAGGTAGATGGGAAAAGAGGAAGGTGGCAACAACAAGTAAGAGGGAGGTGAAAGTGTATAAACTAAGGGAGGAGGAAGTTCGGGCGAGATATAAGCGACTATTGGCAGAAAGGTGGGCTAGTGCAAAGATGAGTAGTGGGGGGTTGAAGAGGGTTGGAATAGTTTTAAAAATGCAGTATTAGAATGTGGGGCAGAAGTTTGTGGTTATAGGAGGGTGGGGGCAGGAGGAAAGAGGAGTGATTGGTGGAATGATGAAGTAAAGGGTGTGATAAAAGAGAAAAAGGTAGCTTACGAGAGGTTTTTACAAAGCAGAAGTGTTATAAGAAGAGCAGAGTATATGGAGAGTAAAAGAAAGGTGAAGAGAGTGGTGAGAGAGTGCAAAAGGAGAGCAGATGAAAGAGTGGGAGAGGCACTGTCAAGAAATTTTAATGAAAATAAGAAAAAATTTTGGAGTGAGTTAAACAAGTTAAGAAAGCCTAGGGAAAGTATGGATTTGTCCATTAAAAACAGAGTAGGGGAGTTAGTAGATGGGGAGAGGGAGGTATTAGGAAGATGGCGAGAATATTTTGAGGAACTTTTAAATGTTGAGGAAGAAAGGGAGGCGGTAATTTCATGCACTGGCCAGGGAGGTATACCATCTTTTAGGAGTGAAGAAGAGCAGAATGTAAGTGTGGTGGAGGTACGTGAGGCATTACGTAGAATGAAAGGGGGTAAAGCAACTGGAACTGATGGGATCATGACAGAAATGTTAAAAGCAGGGGGGATATAGTGTTGGAGTGGTTGGTACTTTTGTTTAATAAATGTATGAAAGAGGGGAAGGTACCTAGGGATTGGCGGAGAGCATGTATAGTCCCTTTATATAAAGGGAAAGGAGACAAAAGAGATTGTAAAAATTATAGAGGAATAGTTTACTGAGTATACCAGGAAAAGTATACGGTAGAGTTATAATTGAAAGAATTAGAGGTAAGACAGAATGTAGAATTGCGGATGAGCAAGGAGGCTTCAGAGTGGGTAGGGGATGTGTAGATCAAGTGTTTACATTGAAGCATATATGTGAACAGTATTTGGATAAAGGTAGGGAAGTTTTTATTGCATTTATGGATTTAGAAAAGGCATATGATAGAGTGGATAGAGGAGCAATGTGGCAGATGTTGCAAGTTTATGGAATAGGTGGTAAGTTACTAAATGCTGTAAAGAGCTTTTATGAGGATAGTGAGGCTCAGGTTAGGGTGTGTAGAAGAGAGGGAGAATACTTCCCGGTAAAAGTAGGTCTTAGACAGGGATGTGTAATGTCACCATGGTTGTTTAATATATTTATAGATGGGGTTGTAAAAGAAGTAAATGCTAGGGTGTTCGGGAGAGGGGTGGGATTAAATTATGGGGAATCAAATTCAAAATGGGAATTGACACAGTTACTTTTTGCAGATGATACTGTGCTTATGGGAGATTCTCAAGAAAAATTGCAAAGGTTAGTGGATGAGTTTGAGAATGTGTGTAAAGGTAGAAAGTTGAAAGTGAACATAGAAAAGAGTAAGGTGATGAGGGTATCAAATGATTTAGATAAAGAAAAATTGGATATCAAATTGGGGAGGAGGAGTATGGAAGAAGTGAATGTTTTCAGATACTTGGGAGTTGACGTGTCGGCGGATGGATTTATGTAGGATGAGGTTAATCATAGAATTGATGAGGGAAAAAAGGTGAGTGGTGCGTTGAGGTATATGTGGAGTCAAAAAACATTATATATGGAGGCAAAGAAGGGAATGTATGAAAGTGTAGTAGTACCAACACTCTTATATGGATGTGAAGCTTGGGTGGTAAATGCAGCAGCGAGGAGACGGGTGGAGGCAGTGGAGATGTCCTGTCTAAGGGCAATGTGTGGTGTAAATATTATGCAGAAAATTCGGAGTGTGGAAATTAGGAGAAGGTGTGGAGTTAATAAAAGCATTAGTCAGAGGGCAGAAGAGGGGTTGTTGAGGTGGTTTGGTCATTTAGAGAGAATAGATCAAAGTAGAATGACATGGAAAGCATATAAGTCTAAAGGGGAAGGAAAGAGGGGTAGGGGTCGTCCTCGAAAGGGTTGGAAAGAGGGGGTAAAGGAGGTTTTGTGGGCGAGGGGCTTGGACTTCCAGCAAGCGTGCATGAGCGTGTTAGATAGGAGTGAATGGAGACGAATGATACTTGGAACCTGAAGATCTGTTGGAGTGTGGGCAGAAAGGTGGGCTAGTGCAAAGATGAGTAGTGGGGGGGTTGAAGAGGGTTGGAATAGTTTTAAAAATGCAGTATTAGAATGTGGGGCAGAAGTTTGTGGTTATAGGAGGGTGGGGGCAGGAGGAAAGAGGAGTGATTGGTGGAATGATGAAGTAAAGGGTGTGATAAAAGAGAAAAAGGTAGCTTATGAGAGGTTTTTACAAAGCAGAAGTGTTATAAGAAGAGCAGAGTATATGGAGAGTAAAAGAAAGGTAAAGAGAGTGGTGAGAGAGTGCAAAAGGAGAGCAGATGATAGAGTGGGAGAGGCACTGTCAAGAAATTTTAATGAAAATAAGAAAAAATTTTGGAGTGAGTTAAACAAGTTAAGAAAGCCTAGGGAAAATATGGATTTGTCAGTTAAAAACAGAGTAGGGGAGTTAGTAGATGGGGAGATGGAGGTATTGGGTAGATGGCGAGAATATTTTTGAGGAACTTTTAAATGTTAAGGAAGAAACAGAGGCAGTAATTTCATGCACTGGTCAGGGAGGTATACCATCTTTTAGGAGTGAAGAAGAGCAGAATGTAAGTGTGGGGGAGGTACGTGAGGCATTACGTAAAATGAAAGGGGGTAAAGCAGCTGGAACTGATGGGATCATGACAGAAATGTTAAAAGCAGGGGGGGATATAGTGTTGGAGTGGTTGGTACTTTTGTTTAATAAATGTATGAAAGAGGGGAAGGTACCTAGGGATTGGCAGAGAGCATGTATAGTCCCTTTATATAAAGGGAAAGGGGACAAAAGAGACTGTAAAAATTATAGAGGAATAAGCTTACTGAGTATACCAGGAAAAGTGTACGGTAGGGTTATAATTGAAAGAATTATAGGTAAGACAGAATGTAGGATTGCGGATGAGCAAGGAGGTTTTAGAGTGGGTAGGGGATGTGTAGATCAGGTGTTTACATTGAAGCATATATGTGAACAGTATTTAGATAAAGATAGGGAAGTTTTTATTGCATTTATGGATTTAGAAAAGGCATATGATAGAGTGGATAGAGGAGCAATGTGGCAGATGTTGCAAGTATATGGAATAGGTGGTAAGTTATTAAATGCTGTAAAGAGTTTTTATGAGGATAGTGAGGCTCAGGTTAGGGTGTGTAGAAGAGAGGGAGACTACTTCCCGGTAAAAGTAGGTCTTAGACAGGGATGTGTAATGTCACCATGGTTGTTTAATATATTTATAGATGGGGTTGTAAAGGAAGTAAATGCTAGGGTGTTTGGGAGAGGGGGGGGATTAAATTATGGGGAATCAAATTCAAAATGGGAATTGACACAGTTACTTTTTGCTGATGATACTGTGCTTATGGGAGATTCTAAAGAAAAATTGCAAAGGTTAGTGGATGAGTTTGGGAATGTGTGTAAAGGTAGAAAGTTGAAAGTGAACATAGAAAGAGTAAGGTGATGAGGGTGTCAAATGATTTAGATAAAGAAAAATTGGATATCAAATTGGGGAGGAGGGAGTATGGAAGAAGTGAATGTTTTCAGATACTTGGGAGTTGACGTGTCGGCGGATGGATTTATGAAGGATGAGGTTAATCATAGAATTGATGAGGGAAAAAAGGTGAGTGGTGCGTTGAGGTATATGTGGAGTCAAAAAACGTTATCTATGGAGGCAAAGAAGGGAATGTATGAAAGTATAGTAGTACCAACACTCTTATATGGGTGTGAAGCTTGGGTGGTAAATGCAGCAGCGAGGAGACGGTTGGAGGCAGCGGAGATGTCCTGTTTAAGGGCAAT